>NW_013665947.1:285621-291796 GCF_000517525.1 Limulus polyphemus | reverse complement strand
AATATATATATATATATATTCCATTGGATAAATATTTATTTAAATTTCAAAAAAGTATTTTTATCCAAACCAGAAAGAGCTTTAAACACTTGAACAAATTTCACGTATCCAACAGTAAGCAATGTTTGAATTATAAGTATACGAAAATGACAAAAACTGAGAATGGCTTTAATTGCTAACTGATTTTGGATGTTTCGTCAACATTGCATTTTTATCCTTAACCTTGTGATTAATCGTGGATTATCTGCTTAGTATTACTGCAACAGTGTGGAACTGATGTACCTAAGTCTTGTGTACAGTAAAGAACGTGAAATATCCACTCATACAAGATGATATGAGTGAACAATACTATTATAGTTAGTTCAATCATATCGAGGACTGTAGTGGTGTTTAACAATACAGAAACGTGGTGGGAGGTTGGGGGAGGGTGCTATTGTTTACCACCGTTTCTGCCTTGACTCTTAAAACACTGATAATCCGAAATAAATACAAAAATGTAAATAATACATGGATTGTTGGAGTACTTATTAACAAGACATTGTTATTATTGGGCTGGGCGTAGCTTTGTTATTAGTGTGCTCAGAATGCAGTTCATAGGGTTCTGTCTCGCGATCTGTTGCCGCAAAAACGTTTTCCGCATTTTGTAGTCGTGGTACGATATAAGATTGACTGTCAAATCCCACTATTCGGTCAAAAAAGAGTAGACCAAGATTTGGTAGTTGTTGATGACTAACTGCCTTCCTTCTTGTCTGTAAGTTCAAAATTATGGACACGTATGTGTGTATATATACGCGAATATATTCTCGTAACAATGATGCCCGCATATTTAAAATCGAAAAAAGAACAACATGTTTTTTATAAGCTGATATTTTTTCATTATGGGCTTAATTAATGAAATGCTTTTTGATTGGAACTATTTAATAATTAGCATGCACTTCAATTATAGAAATATTTGAAATTTACGTTCGCAAAAGCATTTAATCCAAACAGTTTCTAAGATTTCAAAATACAATGAAGAAGTAGTACATATAAAGGAATATGCTTTTGATGTAGTTATTTATACGCTTCTTTTGTCCAATTAGATTATGATATGAAATATAAAAAAACTTTTTTTATAATTCGAACAACAACAAAATTAAAGCACACACACATAGTTGGTTTAAATACTTGTTCAGTGTTGAAGATAAATAACCGAAATTACAAAAAGAAAATGTGAATGTCTCATAATTTTTTAGGTTACTTGCTTGTATATCAGTTCTGTAGTGTAACAGTTTAAGATGGTATTCAACACACGAGATAGGAAGATAAAACAAATCCAACAGTAAGTATATTCAGTCGGTATATTTGATACTTTGTTCTACAGTTAATAACTTAGATATTTAACCTCCACAGTTAACCAAAAAAGAGGATTATCAAAACGGATTTGAATCGCATTTATGACATTTCTGCATCTAAAATTAACAATTAATAATAATAATGAGGGTTACAACACAATGTATGTCTCTGATATTTGACATAATAAATTTCACACAATTCAATTAATTATCAGAAATTTATTCTAATCGCATGCAAAGGTAGCTCTATTTTATGAACTCAACTATTTAAGAAAATAACATATTATTTGACTTCTTGCAAACTGGTTTACAACAAGCATGACTGATAAGTATTTGAATTAGTCACATACAGATAAAATTCGCCTCCCCAATGACTCCGCGGTAAGTCTGAGGACTTTTAATGCTAAACAAACGGGTTTCCATACCTGTGATGGGAACAGCATAGATAGCCTATTTTGTAGCTTTGCGTTTAATACCGAAAAAACAACATCAAAAAGAAGATAAAATTCAAAGAACAACAAATAATGCTAGGTACACATTTACATTATACAGTTAATTCTTGAAATTCGGAAGCAAGATACCTAGTGTTTATTTGCTAAGAAACTATAATAATTTGAGAATATACTTATCTATGTCTTATTTCTCACGCGAATTTCCTTGTCTTTTAGCAGTTTTGTTATTACAGCCATTCATTTACACCATTTTATGTTATTTTTATCATGTGGTGTGAAGAAGTACTAGCGAAGTACAGCTTTGAAAATAGCTGTAGGTTTTGGTTTTGGCTGATTTTGTTGTTGTTAAGTGCAAAGCTGTACAATAGAGTACTTGTTCTCTGCCCATCACGGATATCGAAGCACGAATTTTAGCGTCGTAAGCTTGCAGACTTACCGTTTAGTTACAGGGAACGTTTAAAGACGATTGGGTAGATCAGTTTATAAATTGTTTTCGTCACTGTAAATTTAGTGACTGCCGTCTCCCAGGGGAACAAGGCTGTGACCAAGTACACCAGTTCCAAGTAATATGTTCTTCTTCTTCTCTTTTCAATTCAAACGGCCCTTTTCAGGGCCACCAAAAAATCGGCGCTCTGGCCGTGAAAGTGGTTTTCTCCGGGCACTCGGGTTTTCCTCACATCAAATTTTCTGGGCAAAATATCTATAAATCCCAGCTCTAGGGTGTGTCGTTTTTGCTTTTAGTTTAAACCTAACTTCAGCTTAAATCAAAAGCCAGATTTAAAGTATGCAGTCAATGTTTATGTGTGTCTATATATGCAGGTCAGTAACTATGCACGTACTCGGTCTGGATCTCTCTGTTATTCCAAACTTACAGCAACACTTCACGTCTAACGTCATCATATCCTCGTTGACTTCCACTGTCCAAGCTTCAGTCAAGATCAAGATAAGCTCTCCTTCTCTCTTCTTTTCTCCGTGTCAACGTTTCACAGCTTTTCCGGCATCCACGTCTTCCTCTCTTCTTTTCTCTGTGTCAACGTTTCACAGCTTTTCCGGCATCCACGTCTTCCTCTCTTCTTTTCTCCGTGTCAACGTTTCACAGCTTTTCCGGCATCCACGTCTTCCTCTCTTCTTTTCTCAGTGTCAACGTTTCACAGCTTTTCCGGCATCCACGTCTTCCTCTCTTCTTTTCTCCGTGTCAACGTTTCACAGCTTTTCCGGCATCCACGTCTTCCTCTCTTCTTTTCTCCGTGTCAACGTTTCACAGCTTTTCCGGCATCCACGTCTTCAAATAACATCTCAACAATTCACATGTTGAAATTAAAATAATCCCAATGGCTCAAAAGTTCATTTGGCATTAACCCTTTCATCGCGCGGGTGAAGAGAAAAAAAAGTTTCTGACCACCCTGGGTTTTTTAGATACCAAAATAAAATTGGCTTTGGAATATTTTAAACCTAAATTCCTGCCACGTATTTTGATTTGATTAAATTAAGAGGTTTGAGCAATAATTTATAAAATCCTGAGAAAGTGACTAACCAAAGCTCCTATAGATGTGAACAAGGAATGTAATTGGAACTTTTTATCGTTCCTTAACATTTTTGGTGTTAAATTATATCTGTTTGAAAATTACAGACATTTTCTTATATGATAAGACATCAAGTAAACTTATTTAAGTATAGTAAGTATTGTAGGCAACAGCAAAATATTTCGATGACTCAAATCCTTATATATTGAACTTTGTTGTTAATTTTATAATATTTAAATAATACACATAAATGAAATAACGTATTATACATTAAAAAGAAACTGTATTTATTACAAATAAATTGATAAAGATCAAAAAGATTCGTCACCGATAACACTTTTCCAGCTTTTTCCGTGATCTATATAGTCAGAAGTGCTAACTACTGAAATTAGAGAAATAGTTATGCTTCTTTCTAAGCGCAAAGCTATCCAATGGGTTATTTATGCTGTGACCATCGCGGGTATCGAACCTCGGTTTTTAGCATTATAAGCCTCTGGGAAGAGGTGGGAAAACAAAGAATCAAAATAAGTATGTTAATAAATATCGATAACGTTGAAACTGACTAGATATAAAAATTGAACTTTCTGATCTTCAATACATTATGAAGTTCTAAGACGAAAGAAAGTACTTTATAAAACAATGTCTCGCAATAAGAATTTGGAAATTTCATAACTCACAAAATGATAGAAATACTAAATCAAATTATATGAGTTTTTAAATCAAAATTAGACACTATTTAGTAAGTGTATATCAATATCCATGCAATTTGGTGACGCGTTTCCATGTAAGGAGTATAAAATCAAAGAATATCAGTAACGGTATGGAAAGGCCTTGTAGAAGTAATTGAATTCCCAAATCAAACTAAATAACAAAATACGTAACATTCTATTTAAGAGTTGTATGTACTCGAACTGAGTTGGGCGAATAAGTTATGTTTTAAGAAGTTTAGCTGTACGTCAGTATGTAGAACCAGTATATTTGTCTAATTTGTACTTGCTGTATCTTAGGGATATCCACGGTAACACTGTATGATTCAGGCATATACATTTGTGATATTGTTTAAGTGTAAAGAAAGTTAAATATGATTCAACTCATATATTTTACTTATATTGAAGACCAATACTTCCGTTAATTTGTTCTTTTTCACGTAAAAGGTTCACAAGCACTATCAGCGCATAATCGTCCCTAAGTTTGAAGCGACAGGTTAGAAAAAAGGCAACTAGTCAACATCACCAACTCTTGTGTTACTCTACCCTAACCGAATAGTACGATATGAGCGTCGTCTTTACAGCGTATTCCTGGCCCCAAAACTGTGAAGTACGTTTTCGTGTGGCAAGGGATGTGGATCGTAAACCTTTGGAAATGCATTTCGGGCATGCTAAGCACGCCCATTCCCACATATTAGATTACAGCGCTTATTAGGTAGCAAGGTACTTTATGGTCAATAATTTACACAAAACACTATAAGTTAATTTTATTGCAACTATGACTTAATTATAGTTGGTGACACCGTTAACAGCAAATCTAAAGGTAGTAAATTTAAGGTTTGATTTAAGTTTCGTGCAAAGCTACACGAAAGCTATCTGGACTAGCCGTCCCTAATTTAGCAGTGAAAGACTAGAGGGAAGGCAGCTAGTCCTCACCACCCACCGCCAACTCTTGGGCTACTCTTTTACCAACAAATAATGGGATTGACCGTCACGTTATATCGCTCCCACGGCTGAAAGGACGAGCATGTTTGGTAGGACGGAGATTCGAACCCACGACCCGCAGATTGCGAGTCCAGCGCCCTAACCACCTGGCCATAGGTAGTAAATTTATTGATTCAGTTGATATCTCTGATGAAGCACATTTAATATGCATTTTATTTTTCTATTTGACATAAGTTACCATCTCAAATTCTTTGATTACACGTGTTTTGTTTTTCTCTTATAGAAGTGAATCTACAGCTAGAGGAATCTTACATCTATCAGTCAAAGACTGTGAGAAGATGAAAAGCGGTTTTTGTAATATAAAAATATATTAGGAAAGTGCAACGTTATTCAAAACAGTTTTTGATGGAGTGATAACCTGAAGAAGTGATTGTGATTCGTTAACAGAATGAACTAAAGCCTTGAAATAGTTTCAGGTCTTTTTTGCTATTAGAAAATAGTACATGTACGTCCATTTGTATGTACTAAAACCAACTTATCACAAATTGAAATATTTAGTCTTCAGAGCTGCTTCTAGCCTAAACAACAATTAATGAAACTCCTTCTGATTTAAAGAAATAACAGTCTTTATTTTCATAATTAACATTTTCTTAGAAATTGCTTTACAAGTACTGTACTGGTAACGTCTAAAGGAATTGAATAATTTATGCACTATTTTCATGCTCTGAGGATGCTTCAAAATCTTATGTTTCTCCATTGTCATATGTTTACTGCAATTAGTAGATTTAACTATATGAAGTGACATATATTTTCTGTGTTAATAAACACAAAATTATATAGAACGTTTTTATTCGATGTGAAAATTTAAGATACAGGCAGCTTACACTTATTAATAGATCTCAGTTCAGTCGTGCTTTAGAAATAAAAGTGAGCTCCACAAATGAGAGATCGTTAATAATTAGAATCAATATCTTTTCCTTTCTTTATTCAGTTTATTTCACACAATAACAATATATAAGTAGAAATTTAAAATTTTCATTGCTTGCTTTAAACATTGATCGGAATTTATTTAGAAATAAGCTTAATATTTTAGATCACGATTTTCTTACAGACAGTTTAAGTGCTCTTCCATTATGTTTGTTTCTTATTAAGCACAAAGCTACACAATGGGCTATCTGTGCTCTGCCCACCACGGGTATCGAAACCCGGATTCT
>NW_013665947.1:283670-284999 GCF_000517525.1 Limulus polyphemus | reverse complement strand
AATAAGCTTAATATTTTAGATCACGATTTTCTTACAGACAGTTTAAGTGCTCTTCCATTATGTACAAACATTTTTTTACTTACAGAGTGAAATCTTATTTATGTGTGACAGCTCAGATCTTTAGAAATTTTGAAAGATTTGTGAAGCAAAAGTTAAAAACTTCATTCACAGAATTTATTGTATTTTTGGAAATAAATTACAAAAGAAGAACTTTCCAATAAAATATAAACACCAAACGGATTTTTGGTACTAGGCCTAGATCGGTTAAAGATGTTAGTTTCGTCACTATTGATTTAACTGAAAGTCACTCATAATCAACCAATACAAACAAAAAAAAACATAAGTAGGACATGAGATTAATGGCTCATAGAAATTTAAACTGATAGTATAATGTTAAATCACTCTGTAATAAAAGCACCACAAAAAATAATTACAATCCCAATGAAATACGAGAGAAAATGCATAGGTTAGAAATAAACGCTCAATATCAGTCAAAGTAAACAGACATGTGAGAGCAAATATTTGTGAACAGTTATGTCCCTTGAAAATATTAAATTATGGAAATGTTTACAATTTTAGGAAAGTGTTTTATTTTAATAGGTTAATTACTGTTTATATGTATACAACTATGTAGCCAATTGTAGATGATGTACTCCTTAATAGCAGAAGTTGAAATTCTCATTTTCTCCCTCCGAAAAAAAACAACAACAAAACTGCATAAATGAACGAAATGAGTTAATAATAGATAAAAGCTCAGTATAGGAAGTGATACAATTAGTTAATTTCCATACATAGGATAAATTTCAGTTTCACACACACACACAAAAGTTGATTCTGTCACTTTGTACCTTTGAATTTCGCCAATCCAAATATTTTGCGGTGAATTTGGCATAGTCTGTAGAATCCCTATTACCAAATATATATATACATCTAATTATTTTTATGATGATTGAATTTAATTGATATTATAATTATAATTCAGTTTAAACTTAAAATATTTGGCTTACTTTTTTTGTTATTGTTGTTGGTGGGTTTTTTTTTTGTCCTCCATTTCATGTCCTAATTATATACTTCATACAAGCATTGTTTGTTTCCAGTGGAAGTAGTTTTTGACTTGATATTGTCACGTATCCATGAAATTAATTATAAACAAATTAAAATGTTCATCCACTATAATCAATATTTAATAATACTTAGGTGCACTTTAAAATCATTGTACCAAGTGTCATAAGAGCAGGGTAAGTACACGTAATGTGTCAAACGAATTTTTAAATGCAAATGTTAGGACTATTTTGTTTGTTTTGAATTTCGCGCAAAGCTACACGAGGG
>NW_013665947.1:276547-283350 GCF_000517525.1 Limulus polyphemus | reverse complement strand
AAATAGTGGGATTGACCGTCACATTATAACACCCCACGGCTGAAAGGGCGTGCATGTTTGGTGTGACGGGGATTCGAATACGCGACCCTCAGATTGCGAGTCGAGCGCCCTAACCACCTGGCTATGCCGGGCCTGTTAGGACTAAAGATAGTCATGTGAACAGTTATGTTTTATATATTGTTTCCATCAATTAATTGTATACATTTTGTAAACTAATTCAAATAAACTTAAAAACTTAAGTACGCGAATAGTTTACAATATGCTCCATCAACATTGAAAGATATGTATTTATTTTTTTTAATAATCTGTTCACTTAGAGACCTTTCACCGTGTCAGTACAGTATTCTATAGATCTCTATAAAATAAGGTAAACAAAATAAGTTATACATTCTTGTAACCAAGAAAATAAAAAGTATCTGTTATGGTGAATTGTGCACGACAACAGCTTGGACAAAAATCAGAAAAGACGTTGTCTTCACATCAACCGACTAGCTATTCAGCTTAGAGACAGGATGTTTAGCAAAAAAATCTTTTCATTCTCAGTCCTATTCAGTCACAAAATAGTTTGTGGGAATAATAGGGAGCTTCGGCAATACGTCTTGGAAAACTTGAGTGGTAAAAGAAGTAGCAGTGCCAGTAAAGAAAAGAGAGATAAATAAACTTAATATCTACTAATAAGGAAATACCAATTGGAGTAATCCTCAGAATAAATAACAAAAAAGAAAATAACAACAACAAAAACAATACATCAAAATATAAGTAGGCGTGATCAACTAACTGGGCATGTGTAGAGAAAAGCATGGAGATAGAACATTGGTAAATATCTCATAGATCAAAAAATAAGCAGAAACATTAGAACAAAAAAGACATAAAAAGGAAAAGGAAAGAAAATATGAAAAAAGAACAAAAAAACTTGCTAAAAATCATTGAACAATAAAGTTCATATTTTTCCTTCGGAACCAAATCTAAATAAACTGATTTTGTAGGCAGACTGTTCTATATGATAACCCAAGAAAGAAATATGCTTAAAACTTCAGTATTTGGAGGTCACAGATGACTGAAAAGCTACAGAAATCTGGTACGACGATTTTGGTACATAGTCAAAGATAACTTAAAGAGCAAACTGGACATTGATGTTACCCAGTCGTCTACATCATTAGACTCGTCATCAGCCAGTCGTACTAGAATGCTATTTTTTGTCTATATGTGATTAACATATTGTGAAAAATCTTTCCGACTGTTTTTATCAGCGTTTGAAAGAACGTAAACTTACGTTCACCCATTGTGGGACATTTGGTTTGTTTGTTAAATAAAAACAAGTTATATATTTATATACTTATTCACTGATCAAGAGCTAGATCAGCTAAAAAGCACTGTTAATGTTGGCCAGCAACAACCATGACCAGTGATTTATTACATTTTAATTGTTTTAGACTGGCTATATCTTGTTGCTATAGAAACAAGCAGTGTTTGGAACAAAACGCACGGATGCATACAAATTACGTGTAGACGGGAAACCTAGAAAAGGCCTACTTATACATACTAGCATACGTACATAGCGCGTTATATTGAGAGAAATCGTGACACAACGTCAGACGTATATATAGAATCAGGCTTCATACTAGTGTGCAATACATAGTTTAGTAAAATAGTTGTCGTCGACTTCGTATTTTGTAACATTTACTGTACGAGTTTTTTTATGGCAAGGTCAGAGTTGCAAACAGGTGCTGTTTCTCTTTATTGGACTTATTGTGAACGAATCATTATCCGTTTTTACATAACTCATTGTTCTTCAAGCACACAAAATATTCGTTGCTTGAGTAATGGATAAAATGGGGTCTCGACATGTAAAAATAATAATGATACGTTGCTTCACCTGATATATCATAAAATATTTGTACACCTTATGAAGTTGAAAACTAATAAGTTCAAGAAGTTCGGGTTTCAATACCCGTGGTTGGTCGAGCACCGAAATCCCATTGCGTAGCTTTGTGCTTAACAGCAACAAAAAATTTGGTAATAAGTTTTTTTTAATTGTTTTAACGTAATCTTCTATGGTGATACTAGACTATAATATTTTCTGCAGTAAAAACATGACGATTCTCTATCTCCAGATATATATATATATATACCTGGTAATTCTCTTTACTGCTTCTGATATCAAAAAGTTCAGCCTCAGTAGGGATCGTAGATAATCAAGGGTATCCCTTAAATATGGGAGGCTACGTGATCTATGATGCAACACTTCTACAGAGTGACGCCAGAGGGTGGGTATTTCCAATATGTGCCACTAGGGGCTGTAAGTTCCAAACTGTACCACTAAGGTTGGATGTTGAGATCATTTATGGGAGTGTCATCAGTGGTGCAGCCAATTCTGAGGAAAGATTTTTTATGTGGTTCCCGAGAGAACCGACAGAAGATCTTGTTGAACTTCTCTGAACATAATTGTCAGGTTGTGTTCCAGAAGAAAAAAAATACCATTTCATTCTGTATAATTCTTAACACGATATTATTTTGTGCATCATCATTATGTTCAATTTTGTTATTTATAGTATCACTTCAATATCGATTTATTCAATACTATAAAAAACTCTTGGATACGTTAAAATAATATTTTATTTATTACAGTTTCACTATTTGTATAGCGTACTTCATGATCTTCATGATCATATATATATGTATTAATTTAATTTACAATTTATGTATTCTTAGAAAGGATTTTCTTCCATATAAATGTGTATAAAAATATTCAGAAGTCTAGATACATATATCATATAAATATATTAACTACATTTGTACGCCTAAAGGAAAATGTACAGTACGATTGTATATTTAGTACGTCTTTCAACGATTTTTGTTACAGTTTGACTGTAGGTCATGATTTACTGGTATGATCACATATATTTTAATTCAATTTACATGAAGGACTGTATACACAACTGATACACAAACCATTCAAACTCTAGATATTTATCCTATGCTGTTTGTTTTCAATTTCGCGCAAAACTACTAGAGGATTATGTGCGCTAGCCATCCTTAAGTTTGAAGTGATAGACTAGAACGAAATTGGCTAGTGAGATTGCTGACACATAATAACGTCCCTAAGGCTGAAAGGACGAGCATGTTCGAGAATATGGATTCGATTCTGCGACACTCTGATTACGAGTCGAGTCCCCTAACCACCAGACATTCCAAGTTATTATCTTATGCAACATACTCATTCGAATATCCATACATTACTTAAACTTACAATCTACGTAGTCCTGAACGCAGCGTTTCGTATCGTTTTATATCTGAAATGGTCAAACTCTAGATATTTCCTTCTGAGTCATATAAACTCAAAGTAATACAGCACGTTAATACATAAAATAGGCAGTACAAGTGTATTGAATTTATCATGACCTATATCGGTTCATTTTCATTCTTAAGTCCTATTACGTCTGTTATTAAACTCTATATGAAAATCTTTCCCCAACTAAATACAGCGAAATACGTAACATTTAAATTATGCCTTGTCAAATGTAGAATAAATACAGTCATAAATCTAAATCTTGTATAGTACAAGTGAAATTATTTGTTTCATATAGGACAAAAAAAAAGTATTCTTTTTCATATTATTTCACAAAAATCTCAGTATCAGTCTTTATTTCCACACTTTAAGCGTTATTATTCACCCACATAATTGATAAAATACTGAGTTCTTTAACTGATCAGTTTAATTCGACTTTAGTAACCTAGTGCTACTTTTGTACATTTCTACGTTATGTCCATATGGTGCATATCTGCATGTGTTTATTCGCTCAGATCTATCCATAATGTATTTACAAATCGACGTTACACAACACAATTTAAAAACCAACAGTTAAAGGCTTTATATTTCAAGCTTATATATAATAGTAATTTTGTTTGTTTGTATGTTATGGATTTCGCGCAAAGCTACACGAGGGTTATCTGCACTAGCCGTCCCTAATTTAGTAGTCTAAGACTAGAGGGAAGGCAGCTAGTCATCACCACCAACTCTTAAGCTACTCTTTTACCGACGAATAATGGGATTGACCGTCACGTTATAACGCCCCTCACGGCTGAAAGAGCGAACATGTTTGGGTAATTTTGTTAGACCATTATTTGTGTACGTTAAATATTTGTTCACTTTGGGCATTAAATGCAGAGGTTATGTTAAATGTGTAAGAATAAATCACTTCACTTACATAAGTATTTATTAAAGTATTATATTTTATTCTCTTTCCTTTTTTTTTTACTGGCAATCAGGCAATCTCTCTCCTTGTTGGACACCTTTATCTCCTGATAATATACGATACCTATACTTTCTTATTCAGGATATTTTATCAGCATGATGACTTCGGGTCTATAAAACCGGAAAAGCATAATTAGTTTACATGCTCGCATACACCGTGTTATAGATATGCATATTAATTCTTGTCAATTTTGCTGGCAAGTCTCGTTTCTCTTAAAACAAGAACATTCATTTTGTCTTCAGTAATCACTTCAGAGGCTCGTAATACCGTTAAAAGTAAGACTGGATTAATATAATAAAAAATAAATTATCATTCGTTTATTGCCCAACTACACAGTTTTATAGTTTCAATATCAAGAATGTATAAATGAATTTGCTGTTATATATGTATGTGTGTGTACCATTTTCGTCATAATCTCTTATCTGAAGCAATTTTTCACAAAATATCAGGTGTTTGTGAAGACTGTTCGCAGCATATTTTAATCTCAAAAAGTATTTCTAAATAAAACACATATATTCTTGTATCGTTAAACAAAAATTATAGCCTAAGCATCTGATATGCTCAACCTAAAGTCATGATCTTCTGTATTCAAATTATTTGCCCTGTCCGGGGAAAATACAATTCCTTACAATTCATGAACAAGTACAAACTTTTAGATAATAAACGAAATGACTAACGACTGGAAAACAAGAATGTGTGGTATGAAACTGCTTATCTTAATGTTAAGGTTATCAAATATCAATAAGACTAATATTATCTGGAGATAGTTTTAGAAACAAAGGTGACATTGTTTGACTAACATTTAATACAGAACACATCTTATGTATCCACAAATTTTCTTTAATGCGTAGCATGTCGTTGCTATCGCACTCCACAAGATGTTAAAGTGTTTTGAAGTGACATTTGTGTCACAGCCCTGTGAACAGTAGCGAAGGATGGACGACTGAATATATGCTGTGTTTTGCGCATGCTCTTTAATACATGAGCTCAGAGAACATATTGTAGAGCCCACATAGCGAAAGTTACACCTTGGACATGTAAATTTATATGTGACATAAGAGCGATACGTTATAGCAATCCTGTCTTTAAATTTAAAATAATTACATAAATGAAACATCGGTTTAAAGACAATTCTTTACAAAGGGATTACAAATTCATAGCGATAACTGGTATTTGATTATAAAGGATTAAAACAAAATAAAACCTATATTTGGAACAAAATGTTCAAATATATTTAATTAATAACTTTATGTATTTCAAAGAGCCTTAAATGAGCACTCAACTAAAGTATCATCAACGAGTTAAAATATATTAGCTTATATAGTAACTTAATAAATATTTTGAAAATATGAGAACCTGAATACATGTGAAACTGGAATTGAAGTTGAAAGACAGAGAATATATTTCTCTCAAAATACCAAAAGCCAACAGGAGCATATTTGTTTCCTTTTCAAGTTAGTTGCAAAATCTTGCAATTCTTCTCAACTAAGAGCATCAAAATAATTTTCAGAGTTCATGAACAACCGGATGACTTCCTTAAACAGGCTACAACGAGCACTGAAACCCACAACAACTAACCCATTTACAAGGATCACCCTTCCATTCGTTCCTAAACTAGCTGGATTTACCATAAAACTTCCTTATTATCATGTGAATCAGTCTTTAGATATCCTGAAATGAAAAGTAATTATTTGTGAAACTTTTTGTTCTTACTTAGATACATAATAAAAGCAGACAGGCAAAGCTTAATTATACATCAAGATACAGTTCATGAGATGAAAGGTAACGCTTTATCTCTATAGAACATATAATTGGTACTAATAATGGTTGGAGACGGCTTGAATGGGTAATGAAGAAAAACTTTAATATAAGTTTAACATAACAGCAAATGTACAACGTTTCGACAAGGTTTTGTCATCATCATCATCATAAGCCTGCATATATAGGATGAAAAACACATTCACATTCTTTCTCAGGTTCAACAGAACGTGTATGTAAGGACTAATTATACCTACTATACTCTTCTAGAAACTGCGGATTCCCAAAGTTACAGAAACTATCAAATTAAATAATTATTTGTTTTCTTTGTTTAGTCTCCTTGAAAGCATTTAGTTTGCTTCAAACAGTCTTTGTTTCATCTTTCATCTAAAAAAAGGAGAGTATTTTAACAGAATGTTAATTTTTTTTATCCAAAGTCAGGGAAATCTCAAATGTATCAATCTACCTGTAAGTCTTAATATCTATCAGCAAGATAAATCCAAGACACTAATTTGGATACATTTCTTAAAAACTATAAATGGCAAAGTTAATGGTGAAGTTAAACCGACATCAACAATAAGAAATCCACAAAGAAAATAATGAAAAACTACCCTAAAGTCTTGGACCCAAATATCGAAGTAATTGGAACAGAAAGTGATATACATTCAAATTATGACGTTGCCCAAGAATGTGATAATATTTGTATTTCGATTACAAATAAATGACTTAAGAAGCAGTACTATTATATTATAATACCAATTAAGAAAACAGCTTATACAGACAGTAAAA
>NW_013665947.1:246270-275547 GCF_000517525.1 Limulus polyphemus | reverse complement strand
CAAAATTCATATATCTAAAATCTTATGGGTAACGAAAATAACATTTTATAATTTTGGTTACAATGCTCAACTTTTATATATATATTTCTTCATCCTTTGAAAAATAAAATTCTTACTCAAAGATGCAAGGAAACTTAAATATAGTCAATCTGCAACTTCCATAAAAAATTGTTTCTTAGTAACTTTGTATCGAGGACTGAAAAAACGTATTGTTGAAACTATGTGAATGAGGGATTGAAGATACTAACCCAGATGTAAAACATAAACTATTGGAGATTAAAGTTAATCGAGGATTGAAAGAACGTATTGTTGAAACAAGAATGCAATACATATAAACACACACACAACATATGTATATATGTTATAGGGGTATGATGGTATCACATATTTATGGATGTAGTGCTTTTTAAGGAACTTTTATCACGAAACACTGAATAGCAATAGAGCAGAAATATAGAAACCACACAACTACTTTATTACAGCTATTAAAATCTACGACTATTAACGTTTGCCTGAATTTATTGTCTACTCAGTTAGTTAGTCTCGTATCTAAATGTCCATCCATTACACGTTTGGAAATTAAGATCAACATATGAGTTTTTAGGTAAATATTCTTAAAGCTTTATCTTGAAAGTAAAATCAGATAAAACTGTAGAATTTGGAGCAAGTAAAAGGACATTCAAGAGAGCCACCTCCACAGTAATAGGAGATTTAAAAGATTTATCTAATAGGCAAGTAATCGATAAAGACTGTTTTACACAGAATAAAGACTAAATATTTTTCTTCTAGCTTTGCACACTCTCGGAAACAAACTGATTATTGAACAAGGCTTGGCTGACGCCTTTCTTTTCTTTGGACAGAAAAACACTTTCTTGAAGTTGGATTAAGTTATTTACACAAAATATTAGAAGGCACCTCTTCTAGGTGCATGAATCAGAGGCCGACCAACGATTGATTAAAACCTTCCAAAAGCCATCTTTCTGATCATAAGACCTCATACATCTATAAGAAGAGAGACAGTAAATAGTAAAATATGTGATAGTCCTAATATACAAGTTACTGATAGTTAATAATGCCTATAAAAATAAAATTGAATTCTACTGTTTCGTGATTGTTTATACTCTGTATATTGAGTTGTAAATGTCGGAAAAAAGTCTGAAAAGTTATTTGTTAATATTAAAACCTTAATTTTTTATTAGCGACAAATTATTTGTTCTTGTTTTACATGGTATATACATTAAATATCTCCTTCTTCCATCCACAATAATTGTGAATTACAAAACAATTACAGTAGTAAGATAATCACTAAAATATAACCACTATGATTTATGTCATATATTCAGTAATAAAAATGATAATGGAAACACAAGTCATACACAAACAGGAGACGCAGCCGATGAGTAATGACAACTATATTGCAAACATATTAATAGTACAAAACATTATCATAAAAAATACAAAAGAAAAGTAAACAAGCTGTACAATGAACTGTCATTTTACATAAAGTATTACTCTTGTTTTCATGCTGTCATACATGCTATCAATGCTTGATTGTAGAAGATTGTTTTTGTTTGTTTGAAGTTAAGCACAGAGCTACACAACGAGCTATCCGTTTTCTGCCCACCACGGGTATCGAAACTCGGTTTCTAGCGTTATGAGTCCGCAGACATACTGCTGTGCTACTGGGGGGCGTAGAATACTGTTCCAAATGCTCACATTTCTAATTTATTCTTCAGATATTTTAAGGTATAATTATTCTAATGAAAATAAATTGTACTTGTGAAAATTATAAAGTGTTTATGATACGTTCAAGCGTTTATTCATATTTATAGCTTTGAGTAATGTTTTTTTACCCTAAGACTGATTTGTAATAGTTTTGTAAAATTCTAAGAGTTTTTGGGATTTCGAAAATTTTGTCATATTAACGTCTACCTATACGATTACCAGATCAATTAACGATGGTGATTGATGTCAAAAATACTCCACTTAATTATATGGTGATTTTTCTAAAGCTTTAATGTATTTGGATATCCGATGAGCGAACACGGGTTTTGCTGTGTATTTTTTAGACAAATACTTTGTTAAAATATGAAATTTAGTATAATTAAAAACAAGGGTCTGCAATTGTGTGTAACCTCCGACGATAGGGTGTAATAATACAATAACACGCACTTGATAGTTATTATAGTTACTATTCTCCCTTTGCCCGACAACTTGCTGGAATACGTAGAAGAATATGAAATAATTGCTATACGACGAGGACATAGCGCATTTTAATGTATAATCGAATATCCTACATAATCGGAAGCCAATGAGAGATTGTCTGATTTTGTTAGAGAAAAAACATTTTAAGATTAATAAAATAATATTGCATTACTGTGCGGAAGTGAATAACTCTTGGCTAGTGTCAAGTTCACTAGTCATAACTACTCGTCTTACAAAAAGAAAACGTAGCAGGGTGAGCTAGAGTATGATCTTGAGCAGAATGGTTTTGACAAGCCTACATCTAATAGTATCTTGTATACAAACAAACTTTTATTAATTGTAGCTCTGACCAAGATGAAGGTTGAAATAATTCCTTCCTCAGCTTCTATCTGAGAGTACTTCTTTTCAGACTTGTTTTTAGTTCTTTTATGAACATTGAAGCGGTTGTAACTGTAGTGATTCTCATGACAGTTTCAAATAATTCCTCTGATCTCGAATGTATCGAAAAAAATCCAAACTTCCCCGCGGATGTTCATCGGTAAATTTGAAGATTCATAACGCTAAAAATCAGGGTTCGATAATCACGCTGGCCGTAGTGTAGACAGTTCATTTCGTAGCTTTCCGCTTAAACACAAACAAACAGGCTTCAAATTTGTTTCGAAACAAATATTTTATATCGGTTCATCAACTTGTTGCCCGACATGGCCAGGTGGTTAAGGCGTTCGACTCGCAATCTGAGGGTCGCGGGTTCGAATTCCCATCCCGCCAAACATGCCCTTTCAGCCGTGGGAGCGTTATAATGTGACGGTGAATATTGGTAAAAGAGTAGCCCAAGAGTTGGCGGTGGGTGGTGATGACTAGCTGCAGTCCTACACTGCTAAATTAGGAACGGCTAGCGCAAATAGCCCTCGTGTAGCTTTGCGCGAAATTCAAAACAAACAATCAACTTGTTTTTTGTTACAACGAATGAATTAAAATAGCTCCAACACTTTTGTTCATTGTGTTTTTATCATGATCTTATTAAGCCATATTTGTATGATTTATTAATTATTCTTTAGAATCTCGTAAACAAAATCTACCCAACTCAAATAAACACAAGCTATACAAAACATATATAGTTGTATGTTATCTCCAGATATTCTTCAGTGAGTAGCATTTCTTTACTTTTACATGCTCCAAATTCTGCATTTTTATCTGATTTTACTTTCAAGATAAAGCTTTAAAAATATTTACCTAAAAACTCATATGTTGATCTTAATTTACAAACGTATAATGGATGGACATTTAGATATGAGACTAACTAACTGAGTAGACAATAAATTCAGACAAACGTTAATAGTCGTAGATTTTAATAGCTGTAATAAAGTAGTTGTGTGGTTTCTATATTTCTGCTCTATTGCTATTCAGTGTTTCGTGATAAAAGTTCTTTAAAACACACTACATCCATAAATATGTAATACCATCACACCCTTATAACACATATGCTGTATACATATATATATATATATGTTTGTGTTTGTGTGTGTGTTTATGTGTATTACATTCTTGTTTCAACAATACGTTCTCTCAATCCTCGATACAAAGCTACTAAGAAAAATTTTTTTATCGAAGTTGCAAATTTACTATATTTCAGTTTCCGTGCATCTTTGAGTAAGAATTTTATTTTTCAAAAGATCAAGATATATATATAAAAGTAAAGCATTGTAACCAAAATTATAAAATGTTATTTTCGTTGCCCGTAATATTTTAGATATATGAATTTTGAACATTTTACTTTTTCTGGACAACTTGAACTAACACGATAGCCAAAATTGGAGGGAGATGCACCAAACTTTTTTTAGTTGAATATAAAGTTTGAATACTAAATATATTTTTCTTAGTTTTAAATGTTGTACCTCTTATGATTTTATAAATAATGTCTATAATAAGCGTTACAGTCTTGGAGGCAAAGGGATATTGATGTACATCTATTTACTCAGAAAACTATAAAAAGTAAAATATCCATATATATATATATATATATATGCATTTTTTTTTCATTCTTGAGTAACAATGAAAATGGAAAAGTTCTGATGTTATCTTAAAACTTTAGATTCCAAGGAACAAGAATTATTGTAATATTAGGATAAATCACGTAAATATTGGAAATTGTGATACTGAAAGGAATATTGAGTTTATTATTCTTACCATAAAACTCTGATTACTCTACATTTTTGACTTGTGTAAGTTTAGCATTCTGGAAGAATATTTCTGCACGTTTACAAATCATGTTATAATGAGTAGTAAAAATGTGTTGGATTTTGGTTTCATGTTTATTGACTCTAGAGTTTTCTTTACTGTCTGTATAAGCTGTTTTCTTAATTGGTATTATAATATAATAGTACTGCTTCTTAAGTCATTTATTTGTAATCGAAATACAAATATTATCACATTCTTGGGCAACGTCATAATTTGAATGTATATCACTTTCTGTTCCAATTACTTCGATATTTCGGTCCAAGACTTTAGGGTAGTTTTTCATTATTTTCTTTGTGGATTTCTTATTGTTGGTGTCTGTTTAACTTCACCATTAACTTGGCCATTTATAGTTTTTAAGAAATGTATCCAAATTAGTGTCTTGGATTTATCTTGCTGATAGATATTAAGACTTACAGGTAGATTGATACATTTGATATTTCCCTGACTTTGGATCAAAGAAAATTAACATTCTGTTAAAATACTCTCCTTTTTTTAGATGAAAGATGAAACAAAGACTGTTTGAAGCAAACTAAATGCTTTCAAGGAGACTAAACAAAGAAAACAAATAATTATTTAATTTGATAGTTTCTGTAACTTTGGGAATCCGTAGTTTCTAGAAGAGTATAGTAGGTATAATTAGTCCTTACATACACGTTCTGTTGAACCTGAGAAAGAATGTGAATGTGTTTTTCATCCTATATATGCAGGCTTATCGCTTTATAGAAATTACTTCAGGTATCTTTTAATATTAACAAATACCCTTTTTAACAATCCCGTTTATGTAACAGTAAACTATATATATGCGGCTTATTGCTGTAATGATTTTGCAATTTGAAACCATCTTATCTTCCCTAAACAGGTCAAGTTTAAAAGCAAAGGAAATTTTTTTATTTTGTTCTATTAACTGTGGCATGTGGTGATAGCGCGTATACGTTTTATTGTATTTTTGTTGAATGCTAATGACTAGGTTGTGTGTGGTTAGCAGCATTTAAATTCTGCTTTTGTGTGGTGTCTAGTACCAATTATATGTTCTATAGAGATAAAGCGTTACCTTTCATCTCATGAACTGTATCTTGATGTATAATTAAGCTTTGCCTGTCTGCTTTTATTATGTATCTAAGTAAGAACAAAAAGTTTCACAAATAATTACTTTTCATTTCAGGATATCTAAAGACTGATTCACACGATAATAAGGAAGTTTTATGGTAAATCCAGCTAGATTAGGAACGAATGGAAGGGTGATCCTTGTAAATGGGTTAGTTGTTGTGGGTCTCAATGCTCGTTGTAGCCTGTTTAAGGAAGTCATCCGGTTGTTCATGAACTCTGAAAATTATTTTGATGCTCTTAGTTGAGAAGAATTGCAAGATTTTGCAACTAACTTGAAAAGGAAACAAATATGCTCCTGTTGGCTTTTGGTATTTTGAGAGAAATATAGTCTCTGTCTTTCAACTTCAATTCCAATTTCACATGTATTCAGGTTCTCATATTTTCAAAATATTTACTAAGTTACTATGTAAGCTATTATATTTTAACTCGTTGATGATACTTCAGTTGAGTGCTCATTTAAGGCTCTTTGAAATACATAAAGTTATTAATTAAATATATTTGAACATTTTGTTCCAAATATAGGTTTTATTTTGTTTTCATCCTTTATAATCAAATACTAGTTATCGCTATGAATTTGTAATCCCTATGAGTTCAGAATATCGAACAAAAGCTTGGTTGCTGCTAACGTTGATGTTCTCCTTCACTCCACACAATTGATGGTGAACCACACGTTTACAAAGGACTTTATCTCAGACATCATTACGCCTGCTATCTTGTAGAACAATGAAGAAATATATACAAATGCATCTGTAGGCGTCAGCTCAAGGGTACTGAGGAATCTATATATTCTATTGGCTATTTTAGATAAAATATCTAGTGTGTACGCTGCCAATACAACATATTACATACAATGACCAAAATGCAGTTCATGATGACAAAAATAGGAGCATATATTTGATAAACTTCATGATGCAGACATAGATCATGTTTACTATCTTATAAACCTCTCTACCCAAAAGTGGAGGTAAAATCATCATCGAATTCAAAACCATAAACCTAATGATGATCAACGCAAGTGTATTGAAATATTGACCCTTGCAAAATACAACGAAAATTGTCCATAAACGCCCTTCGTTAATGTTTTATTAAAATATTCGTAATAGGTTATTATATGAAAGGATCTATAAAAAATATTATGGATTCTAAAATATGTTATTAGTTTTCTTTATATGCTACGAAACATGTTATTCAAAAAAATTACACCCACAATATTCGAGAAAACGTAACTAAGCACATGACACATACAATCAATATAACTAGTCTTAATTACAACTAAGAAATTAAAGTTAATTCATATTTGATTAATATATAATCATGTAAGACAGAAAGTATATTGATTTAGGAGGGCGAGAAGGTATTTTTCATTGTTATGATTGGTCAATAAAAACCTGTCGTTGGTGTGAATGCAATTGATGTGTGATGAATATCATAAAAAATATTATTCTGACTTGTTTATAAATACTCAACAAACCGTAATTATTACATTTACAATAGAAAATAGCTACACGGCAGATTTGCCTGGATAAACTATCTTTAAACAAGATAGACTCGTATTTATCCGTTCTTTACTCAAATCAATTTTTTAAAGTTTTTTTTTTTTTTTTTCAATACGAAACCCATGTTTTTGAAGAAAATATAGTTAAATATATGATTACTTTTATTAAAAGGTGTTAGGACATTCTTTAAAATATATATACATATATAACCTATCTGAGTAAAAATGCTTCTTTTGTAAGAGTATCAATGCTTTGCTCTCCAATTTATAAAAAAAATGATACAAAATGATTAAAAGACCATTGGTATTGCCTAAGAGGATGATATTCTAAGAAAATCAGCCACTTATAAGAAAGAAAGTTCATTTAAAATTTATCTAGTTTGACCTTCATGTTTTCGATAAGATCATCAAAGGATTTAGCCAAAGATTTTTGCTTTAATTTCTGACTTGTTCAGTGACTATATCATTTAAGATTTGCGTCACAAACAGTGTGTTGACTTGATAATGCATACTTATAGTTTAGCGTTCTCACGGAAAAGAGCAACAGAATTTAAAAACAAAGAATGTTTGATTTATAACCTTCAGATAAAATTTGCACTGTTTAAGAACTCTGATCTTTTAACTGATTTTATTTGTTTTAAAAATATTATGATATGAATTTACTAAATAGGAATAAATAAATTATTGTTTAATTAATTGAATCAACATTTTTATAAAGCTTCATTTCAAAGCAATTTATGTTCACGAAATTGTAATTTTTTTAAAATAAATTAGCAAAAACTGTTACAAACTGATATATTGCAATAAAAAAGGGATAATTAAAGTCCAGCTAAATGTAGAGTGATTACCTTATTGAATCCCAATATTTATTTTAGCCTAATTAAATCCTTCACTCCCTCAATAAGGTGTTCCCTGACGGGTTAGCGGTAGCTTGCAGGAGTCACAATGCTAAAATACGCGGTAAAAACCAACAGCAACCCAATAATGGCTTAAAAACAAATTCAAGCCGTCTCTGAGAAAAAGTGCACTGAAATCAACTATTTGACAATAATCCAAAAAATGCCAATCCTTTATCCCCTATTAAATTTTGATCAAGTTTCCATATATCTTTAAAAGGGTAAGTTATACCCCTCTGCTGCTTATTTTAACGCTGGCGAAACTGCAATTTAGTCATATCTGTCATGAATTTTGCCATATGAATAATTAACTAGAGAGGTTGGGCTGCCCACGACTTCAACACTTATTTGCTTCTCTAACAATTCAAAAGATATTTGTGATACACAACGTACTTGCGTGCGTTTTGTATTGTGGCAGAAAGCAAATAGCTATTTCCTTATATATATATATGAATAAACACACTTAGATATCGACAGAAAAGAGAGAGAGAGAGAAAACATGAAAAATATTCCAAATGAGAAACGTGACGTCAGAAACCAGCTTGCGTTCACATCTGATATGTGAATAAAACATTGATGTTAAAAAATGAAAATATTTCATGGCTGTTCAAAACCCTACATAAAATGCATTTAATGTGTTTATATCGATCGTAAGCCTGTTATTAAGCTTCAATAGCTGAAGTTAAAAATACCTTAATGCCTGAGTGCAAGAACTTCCATGACTGTACAACCAACACTGATGCTGTGTTTAGTATCTTTATTTCAACTGTTGCAAGTGTCTTCGTGATCACATTTTTCAGACATATACTGCGATCTTTAATGTTACTCTTCTTCGTCCCTGTTACCAAGGGAATACACATTAATATTTTAGCTTTTCATTTTGTTGCTCTCACAGAAAGTAATCTCGTTGGCAATAAACTAAATCAACAAAATAGTCAACAGAGTTGCTACAAATCTTTCAGTTATGTTTCCCTAGAGAAGTTCTCGACAACGCAGTTCAAGTTTCCAGTTCTACAAGCTCAGTAATGTTTCTCTGAACAGGGATAGTGAGGGTTACATGAAGATACGATATAAAAAACACACCAATATAACTGTTTCCAGTTCTACAAGCTTAGTAATGTTCTTCTGAACAGGGACGGTGAGAGTAACAGAAAGATACGATATATAAAAATACCAATAAATCTGAATTATTTTGATTTTTTATCATAAGTTATTCTTGTGTAATACAAAAATAACACCTATTACTGGTTTATAAAGACTGTTGCACCAGGCTGATTTTTCCTAATTATATACAAAGAGCGGATGTGCAAGCAGTTACTATATCGCATTTATGGAAAGTATTTCCTGCTGTTAAAAGAAATCATGTAAGGCTTCATTCTCACAGTTGATAAAAAATAGAAACTTAGTTGAAGTACTTTTCCTCGCAGCTAAAGCCCACAAGAGTACATCATAATAAAACATACTACTTCTGGTTACTTTGTACATGTGTTTAATCAGCTAAACATACTACTTCTGATTACTTTGTACATGTGTTTGTAGTATGTTTAGCTGATTCAAGGTAACCAGAATGTACAAGGTAACCAGAAGTAGTATGTTTAGCTGATTAAACAAATGTAGTAGCATGTTTAGCTGATTAAACACACAAGGTAACCAGAAAAAACACATAAAGTAGTATGTTTAGCTGATTTTCTGATTACCTTGTACATGTGTTTAATCAGCTAAACATACTACTTCTGGTTACTTTGTACATGTGTTTAATCAGCTAAACATGCTACTTCTGATTACCTTGAACATGTGTTTAATCAGCTAAATATACTACTTCGGGTAACCTTGTTTATGTGTTTTATCAGCTAAACATACTACTTCGGGTTACCTTGTACATGTGTTTAATTAGCTAAATATACTACTTCTGGTTACCTTGTACATGTGTTTAATCAGCTTAGTTGGTAGAACAAGAACGATATGAACAAAAATAAATATACTAGATCTAAACATGTATTAATGGTTCTCCTATTCGTATATTCTAATATATAATATCAACTTAAAATGTACACGATAAAATTAAAATGCAATATTATTGAAGAACATTCGTTAATTGGTTGCTATTATAGTAATTCATAATTAAGAACTGATATTTTCTTCAGAAACATTGGATGCTATTGTTTAATCTGTAGGTTCAGAAAATAAAGCAATGTTTATTTGTATTTAATTTAACATAGAATGTTCTATATATTTCATGTCACTCAGCTCCAAATAAAGATAATAATTAATTTTAATAAAATGAACGAATACACACTAAAAATACATACATATATGTATACAAGAAATTAAAAACTACAACAACTGAATTACTTAAAATTTAAACAATTGTATTCATACTTTCGCAAATCACTGTAATTACTTTAGTCTGAGCTAAAGTAGAGATATTTTTTTTTTTCAATTTTAAGTAACTCAGTTTTTTTAGTCTTGACTTTCTTGTTTCAATACTTTTGTAACATTAAAGCTTTCTATATTACTATAGCTAGCCAGGTTACGTATATATAGATCCCTACTTGTCTTTATCAAATTGAAGTGTTTTTTATTATACTTGTTTGTTTCATTTTTATTGGCTACATTTTCATGCGCCAGCAATACTAAGCATGGGGCGCGCGTATACCCGATTCGATTTTTTTATTACTCATCAGGCTCTCTACCAAACTACTCTCATTATATGCCCAAAGTAGCACATCCTCCGTTATACATATATATACATATATATATATATGTGTGTGTGTGTGTGTGTGTGTATATATATATATATATATATGTACTAGGATTCTTTTCTTACTAAAAAAAAATCATTGGGACCCCAGACGGAAGAGTTCTATGAAAGTCGTACATTGATAATGTTCGTCATTTTTTTTACGTTTGTCTGGAAACGTCACTTACTTAGTTATTTAGTTGAAATAGTGAAATTTTGATTCACTTCATAAACAAATATATAGCGATTTAGGCGGCTTTATAAGCGTAATAAGCTTTAGTTTTGCTCAGTCAGTGCTGTTAGATAGTCATTGTTAATATTCAGACATTTCAAAGGTGGTTTTAAACGAGCGAATTTTATGGCCACCATTTTGTTTCATCATGATTCTTATTATTAGGCACTACCGTACTTAATGATACGTATAATGCAAGAGACTCAATACTATTGGAATAACTTTTACGTTATATGATTTTGGGGCTAGAGACACATCAACAGCCTACTTGTTACTACTCAGCCAACCGCTTCTTTTAGCGTTCTAAAAGACACTACATAATATTAAACGCTGTTCTATATTCACGTTTAATATTACAGTCTAACACTGCTTTATATTCACATGTTATTAATCGAACTAAGAACATGTTAAACAGTGCCATTATTTAGGGGTCGATAGGGACGGAGGCCCCATATGGTAGTTTCTATGAAATATTTCTAGTCAGGCCGATTTAACACATATATGTTAATTATGCCAGAGCGTAGGACTCCCAGCTGAATTGGAGGGCCCACGTGAGGTCAGCCTTCTATGCCCCCTCTCTTCATAGCCTTTTGTGAAATGACGACCCTGATTTTAAGTATTATAAATGCAATACGCCATGTAAACAGACAGTTAGAAAGAATTTCACAGGACTGGCCAGATATCCAATGAGGTACATTTCACCCACAACATATTACAAAATGGCTCATCTGCTTAGACACAAAGAACACGTGTAGTGGATCAAGACATGCAGAGCAAAATCCATTATACAAATATATTACTGTTCATACTACCAGCAGATAACGTATTTACATTCATTTATAGAGAATTTGGAACTAGATCCATACAGAACGTGATGCATAGGAAAATATTCAAAATCTGGTGCGGGCTGAAATTATTTTTTTGGGGAGGACGTGATGACCTCTAAAAACTGAGACACTTAATTAACTAAGCCTTATGCTGGAAAAAAAATTATGTGACTTCAGCTGAATAGATGATGACATCTGACCCTATTGTCTATTCGTTCGCCATACTTTAATAACATCTTGTCAAGTGACTTCAAATAGATAAAATGCCCTGGAAACAGCGCTTCATTGAAGTTCTCAAGGATACTTCAGAACACTGATTTCAATCATTGGTGCCAAACTACCATGGTTGCTCGTGGTGACCAAACTCCATAATGAAGTCAAATAGCATGAAATGTAAAGTTGTAAATTTGCCTCCACCAAATGTTCATTTTCGAATGTATGCTTAATGACCAAATCATAGGATTATCATCATATGACAAATTGGCATGGCTGTTAATTAAGGAGAGACTGGCGTTATATTATAATAGTTATTTTGTGTTACTGTAGTTGAGTATTATATATTTCAGAAAACTATACAAACCGAAAAGCACCACACATGAAGAATATATAATTGAAACTAGGTATAAACTACAATGTGAGAAAATACACCTTAGTAATCTTCGGAAGTAGGGTTCACACAGTAGTGGGGATACGAAGTCTATCACATTTAACAAGCTTCATATGATAATTAAAATTAAACTTAAAAAAGTATTAATAGCAGATGTGGGCGCTCCATCCCATAACTTCCCATAATTATCCCATTCATCATCTACTACAGCCAAGTCTGGAAGACAGTTATTCCTAATGAAACAGAAAAGCAGAAATTTAAAGAAATATGAAATAAAATAGATTACTTATAACGAACCATCAGAGAAATAAGTAAAACTATAAATAAGGAAATGCATCAACTTTACATGTATTTATTGTATCTGGGTCATTTCCACTCCCACTGGTAACCAGAGGCTAAATAATCAATTTCGTCTATTTGTCGCTTATGATTGTTAGTAGATCATATGAGGAAAATTTACAGCCGAAAAGATTCGAGTAAATAAAATCACTTAAAAAACTTTGTAAAATCAGTCGACCTTTTGCTTTACCTGAATCAATTATTCCATATTTTCATTTTATTGTGAAGTATATTTCTATCGGAACTGGTTGTCGAAACCGTGCTATCTTCCACCCGACAAACCCCCGCCCCCGATGGCTCAGCAGCAAGTTTTGATACCCTCGTTGGACGGAGCACAGATAGCCCATCTTGTAACTTTGCGCTTAACAACAAAATAAACAACCTTCTATATTTCTCTCTGTATTGCTACACACTCCTAAGGCATATATGATAGATAATTATAATAGCAATCAGAAGATCTAATTTTACGTATTAAATGTGGTCATATAAAATATGAAATATGTTCATATTTGTAATAACAAAGTTCTTTCTTATTTCACATCCGGAAAGTATATACAAAACTTCGAAATATAAAGTATTTATCTGTCTTAAGTATAACTAAAACCTTTATTTTGTAAGTAGTACACATTTCATTATAATTACTGAAAATATCATCTCCATCCAGAAAAGTTAGACACAAGCAAATAAATTAACGAAGTGAAAAGCAAGAAACCTTAAGTGCGATATGATGAAGTTGAATTTGGAATGAATTTTGTTGCTTATCACATAAAACATTTCACTGTATTTTTAAGTCCATAATTTCTGAAATTGCCTGTTTTTGACTTCTAATTGTAATTTTAGAGGCCTGCAATCATGCCCCTTTTTATGCGTTTGAAGGATATCATCATACATAATTAATTTCTGTAGGCAATAAGAAGTAGATGAGTAGAGAAAGATGTAGACGCAATGACTGCACAGTCTGCTAACTCTGCCTTTCACTGTATATATTGTTTTCATTTCTTAACAAACGCCTAAAGATTTTCAAAAAAACGAAACAGTTTTGTTGTCAGTTATTTCGACTCGTGGAATTATTTTTCTTTTAACTTATTGACGAAGTTTCACAACTTTGTTTTAAGTCTAATTACAGAATGTACATATATATATATATATATATATATAATTGTAATATTACGTAGAAAACGAAAGAAAATAGAAACAACGCAACTACAAAACAGACATGTACCACCTGCGCACACTCCATAAGGTGGGTAGTTATGTAACATGTACCACCTGGGCACACACCATAAGGTGGGTAGTTAGTATGCAATGTGCTTATTTATTCTATTTTAAATATAAAATGCAACAAGTTTGTTTTTGTTCTTAAGCACAGAGCTACACAACTGACAACTTATGCTGTGCTCACCAAGATTATCGAAACGTTTAGACATTTCACTGAGACACATTAGGGGGTGGGCAATGCAGCGGTTACTATCATATGCATATCGCCCATCAATAACTCAAACAATATACTCAGAGTAGAAATGTTTGAAAGCACGAGTTAAAAATAGTTTCGTATTAACATAAACATTTGCAATAAATAACTTTGAAAGTTCTTTAAATAAGTTAATATATATATATAAAATAAGAGCTCTGATCATCTGCATTTTGCATTTTCTATGTAGTTCCATAGGTCCAAGCTTTTGTACAAAAATTACAACAGACCATAACATTTGGATTTCATTTTCAGGTATCAAAAATGTTCACGAACTAAGAAACGATTACAGAAACGAATTTTAAAAACACAAATCACCCAATTTTACGAAGTTTGTCACAAATTTCATAGAAAATTGTTATAAATACATTACAGCAAGTTTTCACACACACACACACACATATATATATGTACTTCAAATTTATTTTATACCTGTAAAATTCACCGGCACGCATTACTTTGTTTTTATTACCCCTCAATCCCTAATACAGATCAATTACGAATGAAAACAAAGACAAATATCGTAGAAAAGCTTTTTTCGGGGGAGGGGGGTTGAGTTGGACATTATGAGGGCAATACAAAATTTCCGTGGAGGTGACACTACTCTGAAGATGACAAAGGTAACTTCTTATTTGAATATAGTTATTTAAACATTTGTTTAACAACAAGTAAAAGCTTTGAATGGTCTGTTCCTTCATTAGGAGTGTGTCTGTGAGCCAGACTAGTTTCGGAGATTTCCACTCCTCATCAGTGACCCTGGAAACTACCACCAATGAAACTTCAGACCAAACCAAGCCTTTATAATAGTGAGGTATCGAAACTACATATTTTATCTGGTTAATGTTCCAACTAATAATGGTTGGAGACGGCATGTATGGGTAATGAAGAAAAACTTTAATATAAGTTTAACATAACAGCAAATGTACAACATTTCAACAGGGTTTTGTCATCATCAGGTACAAGTAATTTACGCTGACACGGATATATATATACAGTATTGAACAAAGAGGTAATATGACCGGATACTGTTGCAAAACTTAGAAGAGGTATCTTCGCACCCCGGGGTGTTGGTTTAGAGTAGGATTGTTTTGTTCAATTAAGATGGATTATTCCTTGATTTTTCGTTTGTTTATGTCGGGTTCTTTGTTTAAAATGGTGGGCAGAACATAGATAGCCCATTCTGTAGCTTTGCGCTTAACTACAAACAAACAAAGAAAAATATTAATTCAAAATAAATCAAAAATAAGTTGTTGTCTTTCTCCAAGTCCTAAACAGCAAACTGAAACAAATTACAATAGTTGTTTAACAATGGGATCCAGGCTGATTTATAAAAAAAAAACTATTAAACACCCAAAACTGATCCAAATAATTGGTCTCTGTAACAACTAGTTAATACATGCGCACTCAGGACTTTATAAACTGCGTTAAAACAGTTCAACAAAAAATAACAATAGTTGGCTTAGATCCTTAATCACTGGAAAAGTACATTAACCAGGAAGTATAGAAGACACCAGAGAAGATAATATAAATTTCTTTTCTGTGCTTTATCCAACATGTATATAGCTGGAAAGCTTGATTTCGAACCAATTTAGTTCTCAACACGAATGGCGTTGAAGATCTATCACAATTGTGTTGAAAATGGTCACCTACTACATTGAGAGTGTAAATAATGGACATATGTTATGAATATACCTAATTATTTCTTATTCTTTATTACATAGCTAGATATATATAAGTTTACTTAAGAACAAAATTATCAGCTATTATTTTAGAACTACTCCTTTTCTCACGTTTTTGCGGAACACTCATAATGAAAATAGATGTCAAAATCTTCTTAGACCGCATGGGAAGGATAATAAAAACGAATTAGATTGCTTCAAGCTAGTCGATCTCTTCCCCTGAACGAAGTGATATATATATTGAGTTTAGTGTGTTTGAATGATTGATAAAAACATAAATGGCACTAACTTAGTTTGTACATTTATGAAATATTCTTGTTGCAATCTTGCCATTTAATTTTAACTGGATCAGTATCTGTAGAAACAATAAACCTTCATTCTGTGTTCGAGGGTAAGCTATGTTTTTATGTATTTAAAACTTTCTAGAAGAAAAAGATTGGTTTGTTTGTTTTGAGTTTCGCGCAAAGCTACACGAGGATTATCTGCGCTAACCGTCCCTAATTTAACAGTGAAAGATTAGATGAGAGGCAGCTAGTCATCACCACTCACCGCCAAATATTGGGCTACTCTTTTACCATTGAATAGTGGAATTGACCGTCACATTATAACCCCCCCCACAGCTGAAAGTAGCATGTTTGGTGGGATGTGGATTCGAACCCGCAACCCGCAGATTGCTAGTCGAGCGCCCTAACCATCTGGCTATGCTAGGCCTAAAATTTTTTGTATCTTACGTATTTATCCATATAATAAAATGCCATCCATAAAAGAAGTTTTTAAGATGACTTTGTACAGTTACTGAAATATTAAACATTTATATTTTAAAGTGTCTCGTGACAAAAATAGCATTAAAGAATACAAATTAAAAGATATTCAAAATTAGACATATGTATTGAACATTACATTATTATCAAATTTAAAATGCATCACATCAGAGAATTGTAGAATACAAAGCGGATATCTTATAAACCATAATTATGATCAATACTGGGCCAAAGAGAAACAGTATAAAAATCTGGCAACAGCTGTTTGACTTATGTTATTTTAGCAATTACTGGACGAACTCTTTATAATTTATAACATCATAACTTAGTTTGACATAATGGGCTTCAGAAGTATTCCTAAAATGCTACATAAAAATTTAATTATTACATTAATAACTCCTACAATGATATTTTGAGATATAGCAGGAGGATTCATCAACCATAAATATGAAGTAGTTTGTTTATTAAAAACATTATAAAGCTCCATTACAGTGTGTGTGTGTGTTTTAACGCGTTTAACAGTTGTTGTTGTTACATTTTAATAAATAAACCAAAGGCGTTATTTGTCATTTATCTTGTTGTTTTTGTTTTCTCGATGCTGGCTAATCTTGTGTTAGAGCTCTGAATCTGGCGATCCGTGTCCAAACCCATACTGTACCACAAAATATTCTCCATACTGTAAGCTGTGGATGCGTTCGTTACATGTGTGGATGGTGGTCAGTAGTTAATAATGAAGGACAATGGCAGATAGCCTTAGTAACTATATATATATACATATATATATATATATACAATAATACATTTTTCTTTGAATTTGAGTCTGATGTTCAAATTTTAAAAATTATATAGAATATTCATATTTCTGTTTGATTTATTTTATGTAGTTAATATTATTCTAGAAGAACTTTAGTAATTTTCGTAAATAATGTTGTGGAATAATAAATTAATTTATTTTGGAAAATAATTTTACTTTTATGTACAGTGGTACGTTTGAAATGTTTGCGTGCGTCCATTTGAAAAACCTCTTCTGTAAGAAAAAGTACAAAAAGAAATTGTTTGAAACTAAGGTGCACTTTTTACAGATTATGTAGCTTCTGTAAAATGAAATATCCTATTTTCATATATGGCATTATTATGAATTCTGAGTTTTGGAAATTCAAAACGATTTCTTTGTGAAATATTTTATAATAATTGTTTTTTGTTTTATAGCAACTCCACATTGGACTACCTGCTATGTCCACCATGGGGAATCAACCCCTGGATTTTAGAATAGTAAGTTTGTAAACTTACCGCTGTCCCACAGGGGGACGTTTTTTAATAAGCCATTACAAGTGTTAAGCTTTTGTTCTAGATTTCAATCAATGGCCTGTTTTTTTCATCCTCCTCATTTTTGTAAAGCTTTCAACTAAAATTTGATTTTATAAAACGGCAGATATATTGGCTTAAACAGCTAATATATGTAGTTTGCATAACACCATGACAACCGAGGTCGAGAAACAGTTATTGCCTCAAAGATGCAAGGTTCGAATATGAGTTGTTTTGTTCAGAATTGTTTTGGCTCTCCTCCTGAAAGGGGGGGGGGACAAAGAGTTCCATATTATGTTTATATAAAACTTACGAAATTCACACTAATTAATGTTTTCCTTCGGAACATGCTGAAATCAAAATTAAATGTGTGGAAAGAACTAAAACAATTTTTTTCTCTAAAACACTATGTGTGTGTGTGTGTGGAAAGAACTAATACAAATTTATTATCCAAAGCCTTTTTAATTCCATATTGCAGTTTTGCCCTCTGGCAGCTTGTGCACCCTCTCGGGTGCCAAAGAGTTAATTTCCCACTTTTTATTTAATTGTTACTTCATATGCAGTCGTTTTTTATGTTGATATTGTTGCCAATAAACATTTCTCATGTCATTCCATTGATGAACAATGATTACATAGAGTCTGCTTTTTGTAGTCTCGCTTAGAAACAAAATTTTGTGAATTTTCAGTTTCCAATTTGAAGCTCCTCTCTTTCTCTCTCTCTCTCTATCTCTCTGTGCGCATTCGCGTATTATATGTGTTGACTATTTGAAGAAGAAGCTGGTCAAAATGATGAAACTGAGCAATGAAAAGTAAAACTGTGATATACATTTCCGAAAAAAATGTTTTAATCCATAATATCAGTTTAAAAGAATTCCGAATTGTAATCTGTGAAATAGAATTATAAATAACGAGTCATGTTGACAAGTCTAGTGACCTGCTAGTCATCCCTTGTCGTTCAGGTGAGTCATTGTCTCAAGAATAAATATACTTTGTCGCATTTTTCTGTGTAGAGTGTTATTAGTATCAAAAATACCCATGTAAACAGAATAACTGCTATAAAATATATTTTCACAAATTAATCAACTGACTAAGTTTCAGTATAGAATTGTATAGAATTGTTAATTACCGCTCTATGTTTTAAAGGGGGTGAGATACTTTCTGTGCATATAACTAAAGGGTGGGTCACTTTCTTGTGCCCTTCCCCCCACCTAGGAGCATAGCGGTAAATTTGTAGTCTTATACTGCTAAAAAAACTGGTTTTGATATCCATGGCGGACACAGCACGAGTAGCCAATTGCGTTTGCTTTGCGCTTAACAAACTATCTCTCTTTATCTATAGATATATATATTCGGCTGTAACTGAATTTTGGTAGAGAAAACTCGAGAAAGATTGATCATTGATTCATATTGTTAAAAAAAAAAAAAGATTGCTGTATTTAATTTTCAAACATGCATTATATATATACATTTTTCAATATCACAATATGAACATTAACCATTCGTTTTTGTTATATATATATATATATATAAGTTTCGAGATATTAAGCAATAATACCTTATCTGCTATTTTGACGCAGAATCTCTTGATATGTTCTAATAACTTACACAGTTTAGTTGCGAAGGAAGACTAAATCTACAATTAGTTCTTGGAAACGTTGTTCCTAGTGTGCACTTTAAACTCTAAGTAACGTGAAGTTCTTGAAATAAATCTAACAACAGAAAACTCGTATATTACATAACTTTTATATACTTTCTTAGAATCAATATTTTAGAAATGCGGATAATAGTACGTACGTTAAAACTTGATTGAAACTGTTTTACTATGAAATGTATTTTTTTACAGTGATATTACCATTGGTTTATATGTCGGTTTAATTTATTTCAATAGTAAATGTATTTTTATGTAAACAAATACGGTATCAAATTAAAAAATATAAGATAAAATGATCATTATATTTTTTGTGTGTGATTTTTATAGCAAAGCCATATCGGGATAATTGCTGTGTCCACCGAGAGGAATCGAACCTCTGATTTAGCATCGCAAATAGTTAGACTTACCGCCGTTCTACCGAGAGACAGTTTAATTTTCTTCTGCAATTTAGAATTACACTAAACCGGAACCATAAACATTGAAACAGAAACATCTACACGGTTTATTTTGCACCCACATAAAAAACGTGATTCGTTTTTTTGGATTAAATTAAGGTAGTTTTCTAGATATCAAGCGACTATGAGTTATTTTTATAAACATTCATTGCATACTCATAAATATATTAGCTTAAACCTAGTATAAAGAAGTTTGTGCCAGAATATACTGTTAATAAATGTTAAAAAAGTGTATGAATTTACAAACACACTGAAGTTGAAAATAATTCTTGTATAAGAAAACCTTAAGACATTTACAATCAATAAATCTGAATAATACTCATTTGTTTGCTGTTGTTGCGTTAACCTGCAGCATTTACAATAGCAATTTGACAATGCATTTAATGTAATATACAATATTCTAATTTACAAAACTTCTTTCCATGTAAAATGTTGGAGCTGTGGGTGTTATATAAATGTGACTGTTAAATCCCACTATATGGTACACAAGAGTAGCTCAAGAGTTGGCGGTTGATGCTATTTCCCTATCTTCCTACCCTTTAACCTACCAATTTAGTGGTTTTTATCCTATTATCAACAAAACAAAATCACTCCACTCTTTGATGCTCTAGATGTGATATAAGAGCAAAAGTCAAATCCAAGTATTCGATCTGGCAAGATAAGTCCAAGAGTTGGTGGAGGGTGGTGTTGGTTACTTGCCTTTCCTCTAGTTTATAACTTCCAAGTTATTAACGGATATCACAAAATATTCCTTGTGTAACTTTGCGCTAAATCCAACAAACTAAGAAACAAAAGATAGTATACACTGAGATGTTAAATTAGTGTTGTTGTATTTCATAACTTTGTATCTAACACGAGTTTATTATAGACATAATTGAGAGTTCAAGTATACTCATAAATTTATCTAGCCATACTGTATGTTAATCTAACGTATGATGAATAATTATGTAATGTATAATTTAAAATGAAAGGTTGTTTTTAAGAAAATCTACAAAAGAAATAGTTTACTTGACACATATCCAACGTTTGTTTACATCTCACCTAATATACCTCTATTAAGTAAGTTGCAAATAAAATTTATTAGAATTACTTATAAGCTCACATTGTGGAAGACAAATCTGTAATTCATTTGTCATTGACCACACAAATCGAGAATTTGGTGTTTGAAAAGTCAATACTTGACGTTCAGAAAAATCACGTCTTCCTACATAAGAAAAACCAGTTCACAGGAAATTCCTGGATATCCGCTAATAACCGAGAATTCGAGAATTTAGTTAGTAGTAACAACCTCAGAATACTAAACCACACGTATAGCATAAAAACACAAGTATCTCTTGCACTTTTAACATCACACAAACTCGAATAAACACCACGTGATATCGTTACAGTATCAAAGTAAAGTTGTAAAATACTTATTTATAAAACAAGTAATGGAAACAGAGTTAACTATATGAAGTTTTTAAATTTAATAGCAGGAACTGTTGAAATGTGTATGTACTGGCCCGGCTAGGTTTTATAGACGAGTCAGGAAACTACAAGAAAAACATCCTCAATAATGTGGGAGCAGTTCTCAATATAGAATTAAGACTAAACAGCGCACCAAAAAAACAGATAAAGATTATAATACATATACATATTTATTTATTCATTATTTATGCATAGTGTATAAAGTGTTTCTACAAAATTCCTAAGCAGCTAGCATAAGTCATTTTCCCTGAATAAAAAAAAAAAACCGAAGGACAAAATAGCTTTTAGTAAAGTCATTTAATTTTTAATCCAGCACATGTATAATGAATTATGACATGTCTTAGATCTAAGTTCATATAATTAACTTTATTGGTCTTTATGTCCATAATCAAAGACAAACAGTTTTAATCCAGAATACCTGGTCACATGAATTAAAACAAAGTGAATACAACTCATAAAAACTGTGTAATCACATTAAATGTAATGAGATTAGTCTATCGGTAATAACTAATATATATTAAGTAATTTACATCGTATTATTAGCATAATAGAGCTCTCTGGCGGATAACTTTCCAGTTAACGTAAAAAAGAGTAACGCGTGCAGCCGGCCAATTTAGAATGAATTGCACGTCACTAGGTTTCCTTTGTCGGCAAATGTTCCGTGGCTTCCAAAAATTAATTAGTTCTTGTTTCTATACATTAACTTTTAACTACTAATATAAATGAAGTAAAATTTTTAAGATAGCATTTATGTTTAAGCTATCTTTCACCAGTTTGATAAACAGTGAACAACGTTTAAATGTGCAGAATGTTTGTGAAGTTGAATCTACCATGTGAAGAAAACAAATTATGTAGAACAGTTTAATTTTGTTATATTCCGTTTTCTCAATTATTAATATATGAATTACTTCATGTACATTAGCTTGAAACATTGTATTTTGTGTGTTTGGAAAAGATAGGAACGACCTAATTTTATCCAAAAATAATGATATATTTTCTCGACGTTTCGGTATCTTTATTAAGTTACTGTGTTAGTGATAACTCTCGTGTCGCAGTAAAGCGTCGTTTCAAAGTTTTCATTTGTTTTTCAAACGTATCACATGTGTGCGGGATGATGACGTCGAATAAAATATACGAATAAAACATTATTGTATAAACAATGTAATGGTCTATAAAGAAAACAATAACTAAATCTAAAGGATGATAAAATGTTTCAATTACCATTTAAAAATCAAAGAAAGATAAACTGGTGAAATGGGCGTGCTATATATTAACACCACAAACATATGATCTATTATTTTAGGTGAAAAGATAATACTTAAAAGTTTCATTAGCATAACTGCAAAACCTTTGATAATTAAAAGTATCTTTCTTTACTTCTATTTATTTTATAACTCGTTTTCATTGATGAATAATGCTTATGAATAATTTCTTTTTTTTAATGTTTATGCTATAGAAAGCATGCTCATTGTAAGAAGGGAATCATTGTTAACTCTTGGTGGTTTACAACCGTTATATTCCAGTCGTTAAACGTACATTTTTTATTGGAATCTCTAACTTGCACCATTATCTTTTGCATAGTAAGTGTTCTATCGCATAGTGTTGATGCGAAAATAGAATGCACTAAGGGTTTTATGGGTTCTGGTAAATTTAGATGATATTCTGATTGGTAAGTTGCATGGCTACTGCTCTTCTAGTTTTTACTGTAAACTCGTTACTCATTACTGATATAATCAATTCAGTCGTACGATTTGTTAATACTCTTGTTGAGCCTCCCCCCCTCCCCCCAGTGGCTCAGCGGTAAGTCTCCAGAGTTACGACGGTAAAAATCGGGTTTCGATACCCGTAGTGAGTATAGTACAGATTACCCATTGTTTATCTTTGCGCTTAGCAACAACATTCCAAAACACGCCACACTTCTGTTGTTATATCATTGGTGTCGTTTAATTAATTTCGTTTAATTAAAGCTGCCGATGTATTGTTCTGGCTATCCGTTTTATAGGACTGGCTAAAGCTACTGTAATGAAGTTTGGAGTGAATAATGTTGGTGTTTTCTGATTACTTCATGTAATGTAGTATTTTTGTTTTCAAGAAGGTCGAGTTCCGTAAAGTATACCAAATACTTATAATATCCAATAAACATTGTTATAGATTAATTATTTTACATTGTTAATATTGTTTTTGTATACTTTACATGATTTCTGCCCTGGTGAAATAACATGAAAAGTCTATAATTGCATATGATGTTACTCCTACATAGAAGGCTTACAACACTGAATTATTCATTATTATTTTCTTGCGAAAAGAAAAAGCTATTTTATATCGGTTTAGTGTTAATTCACGATTTTGTTTGTTGCTAGCTTCCTCATTCCAAACATGAGAGTTGAACCGTCAGGCCACCCTACTGGTACATATGTATGCTTACATATCATCTAACTTATAACTTGAGTAATACAAGATGAACTTTCAGAACACCCTGCTGGTACATAAGTATGCTTACTTATCATTTAACTTATAGCTTGAGTAATACAAGATAAACCGTCAGGCCACCCTACTGGTACATATGTATGCTTACTTATCATCTAACTTATAACTTGAGTAATACAAGGTGAACCTTCAGGTCACCCTACTGGTACATAAGTATGCTTAATTATCATCTAACTTATAACTTGAGTAATACAAGATGAACTTTCAGAACACCCTACTGGTACATATGTATGCTTACATATCATCTAACTTATAACTTGAGTAATACAAGGTGAACCTTCAGGTCACCCTACAGGTACATAAGTATGCTTACTTATCATCTAACTTATAACTTGAGTAAGACAAGATGAACCTTCAGAGCACTATACTGGTACATAAGTAAGCTTACTTATCATCTAATTTATAACTTAAGTAAGACAAGATGGACCTTCAGAACACCCTACTGGTACATAAGTATGCTTACTTATCATCTAACTTATAACTTGAGTAATACAATGTGAACCTTCAGGTCACCCTACTGGTACATATGTATGCTTACATATCATCTAACTTATAACTTAAGTAATACAAGATGAACTTTCAGAACACCCTGCTGGTACATAAGTATGCTTAATTATCATTTAACTTATAACTTAAATAATACAAGATGAACTTTCAGGGCACCCTACTGGTACATAAGTATGCTTACTTATCATCTAATCTATAACTAGAGTAATACAAGGTGCAATATAAACAAACTTCAAACTTATCTTGCTTTTGACACAGTCTACAAATAAGATACTTTATGATAATACGATTATTTTTGAAAATCGTATACCTTACTGTATGGTACACATCTATCGAGTTTCATCTAATGTAAATTATTTCTATTATAAAATAATGGCGTTTACAGAATGACATTATGCGTTAATACTTAACTTTAATGCTTTTACGTGGATGTTTCATCCGCTTCACGAGAGAAATGTTAAAACAAATGTAGTTAACGAATCATTAGGCATCTCTTTCCAGTTTAATTTTACTGGATATCACTGAGACAGGCATTATCCTTATGTTATTGCCACAGGCAATTGTTAGTGAAGGTTTTTAATGTGATTTTTAAACGAGTAAATATTATCTGTGTACCTTTATTATATGTAAATATTACCTACAATAACATCTAAAATGATAATAAGTGTGCAAACAACATTTTATAAGTATAATAAAGTGATTTATTTATGGTGAAACATACTACCGGTTTGGATAGAACATTAGTCTGTCTTCTTCAGAAGAAGAAGAAAGAACAAAGTTCTGTCGAAACATGTAGGTTGTTCCACCATAAATGAATGCTTATAAATCGTTGTATGCCTACCTATTATTATATTAGCATAATGTACTTTCTTACTCAAGTAGACATCTGAAATGATGTTACCCAGTAGTAATGAGTCAAGAAATCATAGCTGAAAATTAGTTATCACCACAAAAGAAGGAATGCTTTCGAATATACTTTTACAAATGACTCTTACCTACAAAAATAAATGACAATAAGAACATTTACGTGTTCTTTTTCTGTACAATAAAGATGTAATTTAAAGTTGTTTCCAAACTAGTTGCATCATAAACATTTATACCTCTACGTGATGCCTAAATAATAGGAAGAATAAAACTACTTCAAATTATTTCACTGATTACAAATGACATATTGGTAGAAGTTTCACTGGAATTTTTCTGTACAATATTCATCTTTATTTCCCCCAATACATTGCCATGCTAGTACAAATAAAATACACGCATCAAATAAACTTGTCATATAGTGATTTAGCAAAGTAAAAACAACGCATAAAGTAAGACCTCATTTCAGTTTGCAAGGTAAGTACACCCACAAAATTAGACCTTTATGTTTTAGAGGGGTATTCGTTCAGACATTAAATAATGCGGGTTTGGACAATATATACAAGATATTAGTAACTGGTATTAACTAGCACCTGAACGAATAGAATAGCATGTGCCTCTCAAGATTAAGAAAAAGCATTGGAATCTGTAGCCATCTTCTATACTTATTTAACATATACAGTCACGATTCTTTTACTTGAAAACTCTTCGTATTTCATGGATCATGAAATAATTTAATCAATAATTAGAATATCATGGCTTTAAGGCTGAAATTCTACTTGGTTGTCCTCTTTTGTTTTACTTTAAACCATATCCATTGAGTGGAGAAAAGTTTGTAAGTCTTGTATTCTTTCAGATATACTTGAACATGATAATTTACTTTGAGATTAAGCACCAGCTAAAGTATTAAGAAATGGAAGAAGAGTAGGTTAAGGAATTCTGCTTTTAGCTAAAAATATGTGGATGATAGCAAGGAAGTAGACATACTCTTGAAAATCTAGGCATTTGTACAGAGATCTAAAAACATTCAGTAATGCTGATAAATAAACTGTTCATGGCCTAGAAGAAGAAAGTAATAATAAGTGACTAGACGAATGAATTTTCACTTTCGTATACCACAGTAGAATTTTAGGATGTGTTTTTTTATTTTGTTTTGATTTAACTTATACATTCATTTTAATGTCTGCTCGAGAGAGAGAATTTAGACGTCACGAGATGAACGCGTTGCCCAGCTTCTCGAACTGTCTTGAAAAGTTGCTATTCCCAGGTGCTGATTTCTATTTAAAGTAATCGGGTAGGAGGAGCCAGAATAACAGGAGGCTCCGACAGAATAAGTGGTTAGGAGTGAATCTTAGTTCTCTGATCTCAATTTAATTTGGAGGAAAGTAAGAGACTACCCATAATCAATAACAAAGGGAAATCATCTTTATTTAAAATTAAAAACAATTAAATGCAAACAAGTGTATTTTGTGGCCCCTTTACAGAAGAACACTCTAATTTATCTAAATTTGTACCAAAATAACTGTTAAAATGTCTGTTGCAGACTGAGAAAACATAATATTATATTATTGAAACAATAAAGCCATTTTTCTCAGGGTGTAGGCGCTACAGCAATGTAACTGTAAGTCATTCTTCTCACAAAACGAGGGAGTTTGTCCTCTAGGTATCATACAACCAACCAATAGAAAAGACCACTGCCCATTTCTAGTATGCTCTGCTTTAAAATAATATTTCCCATGAGAAGGCATATGACACACACCTTAGCTGAATGACCCAATACAACAAGTAATTAGGACGAGAGTAACTTAGTGGTTACCTTGATGTTCTATAGTAAGACCACATATACAGAAATATTTATATTAAATTGTGTTAAGCACAAAGCTTCACAAAGGGCTATCTGCGCTCTGATCACTACGGGTATCAAAACCAGGTTTCTAGTGTTGTACTGTATTAAATAAAGGGGTAAATAGCAAGCAAGCCTTCATGCCACAAAAAGCACTTTAAGCAAAAACAGAACATATTATATATTAACTAGTGAGTTTGTTACAGTTAATTGATTATAGAGTAAGTCAGTTTGGTAGTTCAGCACTGTAGCTTTTGAGTTTATGTTTCAATCAAGAAAGTTAGCCTAAATACGAGAAAATTAGCAAGCAAGTGACTGTTTCACGTTATTTGTGAAATTAGACTTATTTTATTGTTAGTTCAGGAAATCGTGTAAACAGAGCTAACCCTTGGAGTGCACAACATGTGCCCCCACACAGGGCACTCACCCCAGGAGGTGCCAAAATTGACATTGCAATTAGCAGTTCTTGTCAATTTTACAGAGGCAGGGAAATATGTGTAATTCAACATTTCACCTGTCACAACAAACCATTACCAAAACATATACAATGGCAAAATATAATATAAAATTATTATAAATAGCATCTATAACCATATATCAGTTCATATTAAGCTTCAGTACTTGGTTGGTCCTCCTCCTACTCTAATAACCTCCGCAAGACGACGTGCCATGCTGTCGATGAGGTTATTGATGTAATCCACCATGATTTCATCCCTATTTATCACTAGAAGGCGCTACAACTCAGCTACAGTAGGCTGCTTAGCGTCGTGATTGGAAATTTGTTGGCTTAGTTCTGCCCAACAGTTCTCAATGTGATTACAATCTGGAGACTTTGCTCGCCATAGCAATCTTCTAACGTCCGACAGATCGAGATAATCCTGTACAATACGTTCAATGTAGGCAGTGGCATTGTCATCTTGGAACCCAAAGTTATTACCAAACCTTCCCTATCATATGGCAGACATATGATCTCCATGCGATGCCTGTAGGAAGTGCCATTAACGTTTTCTTGAGGGATATGAAGAGCAGTTTTTACCATGATGAATAGCTGCCTAAACATGTACTACACCACTTCCTGTGTATTTCATGCGGGAAAGACAGTCTTCCCTCATCTGTTCTCCGGGCAAAGAATAAAAATCCCACCATCAGCTATAACAAGCTAGAAACAGGACTCATCTAAAAAGATGACATGTCATCAGTGTACTAACTGTAAGTTGGCATGCAGTCTTACCTAAGTAACACGGTGACAGTGGTGAATTCTGGTTAATATCAGTTTTCAGATAGCCCTTCTACTAAAATAACATTGTTTTGTCAGTCTCATATTCACTGTTCGTCTGGATACCCTGGAATGAATGTATTCATGCTATTCCTGTCGTAAGGTGTTGCAAGACTTTTTTCAACCTTGACATGTTAACCTGATCAAAACATGGTCATCTCGGGCAGTGAGTTTTCGGTATCTACCAGTAGATTTTCTTGGAGCAACGTTTCCTCTAATCTGATAACGTTTCAGGATTCTGGATACAGTATACTGGGGGTATCCTATTGTTCTGGCAATGACTAGTATTTCTCGATAATCGAACAATTTGACGCCCTATAACTTCTGGCACGTGACGAGACATGACTCTACACCAAGTGCAGAGAAATTGTCTGAATAAAGCGTTAATCTGTTTCAAAAAAGATTATACCAAAACACACATTTTAAACTAAACAGGTGTGTATATGTGTTTGACGAACAAATGTTCAAAAGAAATAGAATAACAACTCGTACGTGTTTGTCTGATCATACACTGCCTTCTCTGTTACTACTGAAGCATTTACTCAATAACTACTCAATGCATGCAGACAATAACATCAATGCAAACATTATGGCCAAGATTGTATAAGAGTATACAAAAGGAAATTTCGAATTAATTAAGGCACCTAAACAATATTAATAATTTAAATGAAAGAATATTCCCTCGTTCTAAGAATAATGAATAAAATATCTGCTACAAAATCTGTAAAGCAGTAAGAGGGTTGATGGAGGATTGTTTGTTTGTTTTTGAATTTCGCGCAAAGCCACACGAGAGCTATCTGCGCTAGCCCTCCCTAATTTAGCAGTGTA
>NW_013665947.1:235924-246010 GCF_000517525.1 Limulus polyphemus | reverse complement strand
ACGGGGATTCGAACCCACGACCCTCAGATCGCGAGTCGAGCGCCTTAACCACCTGGCCATGCCGGGCCAGTTGATGGAGGAATGCCTCATGTTCTTTAAGTATCAGAAAATAGTAAGCGAGAATATGAAACAATTTTCTTGTAAGCTACAATAAATTGGAATACATCCATATAGTAAATAAAGATATTTTCCTGTAAGCTAAAAATAAAAAGGAAATAGAAATATAAGATTGGATTTTTCGCTGAGCTCCAAATACGATACGTCTTCTGATCGAACAGCGTGAATATCCGTTTGATTCTCAAGCTGTTTGCAGCTACTTGAGGTGACTTGTGTAGCTTGTGCAGTTACAAGATACCTGAAGGCTGGGATACGAACTATTGCAGGCCTTTCCCTATATGGTCCTGCTGCCCCAAACCGATCCATTTTCTTATATTTCGGATGCCATTAATTACAATTGATATCCTATTCTTGGAAATTCTACATCCCCGATCAGAACACAGAATAATTATCTAAGTGTATGAATAGCTTGTGTTGGAAAAGGCTGTTATATACCCTTCACAAAAATGATCAGTTTTCGGTGGCATAACACAACTTATTTAACATAATAAAATGTCAAAATGTAGTTCTGATAAATGCCGTTCCACCGCTACTTTATACTTATTCTGGTTATCACATAATATGTTAATTTGCATATTCAAATTCGCTTTAAAGAAAATACTCAATCCTCTGTAGCTAGAAAGTATGTTTCTAAATCTTTTATCAGTTTTCGTGAGCACGAAAATAAATTAACAAACAAATAACATATCCAGCTTGGATGAAAACAATCACATGAAACGAACACACGAATTTTCTTTATTTCTGAAAGCGATTTACCGTATTCTTTACTCGTATTACTTTTCAAAACATGTATGACTGGTTTTGATCACTTCTCTTTCACTTTGTTCATCAGGTATTTCAATGTCTTAAACAACAGTGAACTTTTATTGTTTGAATACGATTTTAGTTTGAACAAAACTATGTCTCAAGTTCTACGTGAGTTATGAAACACGGAACGCTGTATTAATTTTTAATTGTCTATATAGAAATGTGACAAAGGCAAATGCCTGAAACATTGTCGTTATTAAAATAAATATATTTTGGACGATATAATATTAACTATAAATATATTATTTTAGATTTATACAACCAAGATATATAGACGGAAGAAAGCTCATTCAGTCTCGATTGATACGTTATACTGAGTTTATTTTTCACCATATTCAGTCGTTTAAAGTTAAGATGTCTGAAAAAAAAATCCCACACATATCATAAACGTTATTTGAATTTTCAACCATTTTTTTTTATTTTGCAAACAGATGAATCTATGGAAATACGAACTTCTTAAGCCTGAAACGACCGTCTTTCATGTTCATAATTCATGAAAGTTTCCAAACCTAAGTCTCGAATCACAAATCAAATCTGTAAATCCCCAGAACACACTTAGAAGTTGAGAGTAAGCTAGCATAGTGCGATATTTTATGCCATAAAGTTTCCTTCCCAATTATTTTTATTAATTATTTGTATATATTCTTTGTTTTTAATTCATTATTTCAGTATAACTTCTTTTCTTTAACTTTTGGAAATCGTACAATATTCATACTAGAGATTTGTTTTATTATGAATTTCGCGCAAAGCTACACGAGGGCTATCAGCGCTAGCCGTCCCTAATTTAGCAGTGTAAGACTAGAGGGGAGGCAGCTAGTCATAACCACCCACCGTCAACTCTTGGGCTCTTTTACCAACGAATAATGGGATTGTCCGTCACATTATAACGCCCTCACGACAGATTGCTAGTGGAGCGCCCTAAAGACCCATACTAGCAGAAACGGCGCCCTAGGGATGTCCGTTTGTGCTAGTAATTATTAATCGTAGTATTAAACTGAATTGTTTCTATATATTAAAAGTGGTACCGTTTATTGAGAAAAATAAAAGATATTTTTAAAAACTCCAGTTTCTCAGTACTACATTCATATATTACACCAATAAAGATATAATAAATCCCTCACGTACAATTCTAATGACCGTCGTGTTCTTGTTATAAGGAGAGTACTTTTATTTCAAATTGTGTTCTATTATAAAGAAATGGTTGTTGCACATACCACAGTTATTTTTTTTTTAATTGTCTGAATTTGGAACATCCAAAGTGTGAAATAGCTTATGGATTTTTGTTTACGGTCCTTTTCAATATATGGCGCAGGAATTTTGGTTACATACATAGATACTGACATACACGCCACGTCTATTATAGAAAGCTATCATCATACAACAACATTTTATGCAATACAATATTTGCATTCAACATAATTCTCGACTAAGCTTCAATTTAAAACGCATAATCTCTTCTAATTATCTCCACCGCCACCACGTTTTCGTTTATCTTTATTGCAGTTTGTTTATCTTCCTTTGGAAGTTGCCAAATAAAGAAAAGTAAATGCAAATCATTCTTTGAAAAGCTTATAATAATTCATCTCGTGTTTTATTATGTTTATTGATTGTAGCTGATTTCTTATAGTTATAATATAGGTCTAAACAGATGAAAATGTTTATTGATAGTGGCCATTGGCCATACATACACAACCCTTATGGTAACCGATCCCCTCCAGCCATAAGTCTAAACAGATTAAAATATTTATTGATAGTGGCCATTGGCCATACACACACACAACCTTTATAGTAACCGATCCCCTCCAGTCATAAGTATAAACAGGTTAAATAAGATACGGCATCGGAATAGATAGCAATTGGCAGTCTTAATCGCCAAAAAATATGGCCTCATTGTAAAATATCTATCGAAGACGTATTCAAACATATATCCATCCTTTGGACGTATAAATTACCATATTGACAACTTAAACCCCATATGACGTTTCACATTTCTCTTCTTCATACAGAAACACACAAAGTTTAGCGGTTTAACAACAGACCAGTGTATGTTATTTTAACTGCAAGCTAGATGTTTCACTTCATTGTAGTTTTCCAGATTAAATAGCAAACAGGGGATAGTTATTTTATTCATTTTAATAATTAATTTACTTCAATATTAACAAATAATGTTATTGTTAATCTCAAATTTACACAACGGATTATGTGAGCTTTGCCTAATGCGAGTATCAAAACCTGATTTTTAGCGTTATAAGCCCTCTGACTTACAGATGCGCCATCTTAAGGCAATTATGAAAGGTCATATTGAAATGAAAGCAAGGAACAGTTACTGGCAAATACTTTACTAGGTATGTTATAAACCATTTTTGAAATTAGAGCCAAAACTTAATTCAATGAGAGACCACGAAATTAAGCTATGACGAGTATTTTGCTGAGATCGATTTGTCCCAAGACGAGATCAGTAAAAATAAGACATATCTTTATATAAGTAGCACACTACGTAACAATAGTTCAAATTTTTAAAAACACTTACAGCACTATAGGATTATACAGAAATATAATACTTGATGGAACTATTTTACATAAATTGCTGGGTAACAACTTGTAATTGGAAATAAGACATATTTAACACATTATTTATAGTTTTAACAGCTTAACATACAAACTAAAAAGTTTACTGTAAGAAAACTCCTTAGAATGTAGTATTTTAGTGCATGACATTCTTGCAAGATCTCGAATAGAAGATGTAGTTACAAATATAATGATATCCAAACACTCTAATAAATAAAGAAAATAAAAAAAAACGATGAGAATTATTTAGCTTGAATACAAATGGTAAGCCTATGTTTAGTGTACTAATTAATTATTTTTTATCTTTTCATTTATTATAACTAGCAGAATGATTATAGTAACACAGACAACATTTACTACATGTTCTGCTAACACTATTACCACCTCTGATCATGCCCTAAGCTGACATGCTTGGAAAGACTTTCAGGAAAAGGCACTTTAGGTTTAATGAGTTTTATTTAATAATTTCAGTGATATCTCTCTTTAGCTCTAAATGTCTAAAAGGGGGGAATCAGTGCTAAAGGTTGATTGTGACGTTAATGTTTTCGTACTAATTGGAAGATTTATATCATCTCATATTAAATATTATTCCATGTATGTATTGTTTTTTAATTCGGCATACATGTGACTTACAAGTCATTAAGCTAATGCTATACCTCTCACTTAGAAAACACCTTTTCGGTGTCTGCCTACTGTCTGATCCGTAATGAGTTTATGAATTGTAGATTACGAGTTTTCACAAATTTTGGCACATACGCAACTAGTTAAGATCTTTAAAATGTTGAGTTGTCTGAATGTAAAGAAAAGGTTGTATTCAAAAACGTGTTATAAAAATTCATAAAAAGGGTCCTGCGCAATAGAGAAAAGTGGAGGTGCAAACTGGATACGAGATTAATAGTATTCCATTTACTTATCTATTTAAGTAATTCAATTAAATCTGATTTATGAAAAATAATTCTGAGGTCGATCAACATGTTTTCGGTGAGCATGGTGAGAAGCAAGAAGGAAGACTTCCATGGGAAGTACTGATCATTGCTATTGGGTTGCTTTTTTTCGAATTAGATTAGATTAGATTAAGAATTGGCCTGGCATGGCCTGGTGGTTAGGGACGCTCGACTTGCAATTTGAGGATCGCGAGTTCAAATCCTCCTCGCCGCCGTGTACTATGTGGTTGTCGTCTGGGCAGGTCACCTGGGTGTAAAAGTTCTTGGCTTCCAAAATTAACCAGCCGACCCCAAACTAGTTGGAATTATGGTCGTTATGAAGAAAAAGGTAAGCATTACATTATCTAACAAAGTATTGTCTAAGTTAGTTTCATTTTAAACAGTCTTGTTTAGTTTAGGATTAAAACATCATGCCAATGATGATGCCATCTAAATTCTATACTTGTCAAAATAGAATTTGGTGTTTCTAATTGCTTGAAGTAAATTAAATTCTAATCATACGCCTTATTTGTACAAGTTTAATTTTGATTAATAATGGATTGATGAACTTTGAACTAATTCAACAACAGTTGTTATTAATGCAATGTTATTGTTTTTCTGTGTTATATGTTATTTAGTATCCGTTTTATTTCATTGCAAGCTTTATCATTAGAGTTAATTCTATGATACAATTGTTTGTTTTTCTTGTTGATCGTTGTTTGTTTGTTTAATATCTAGTAATGCTAAGTTTATATGGATTAAGTATGGTAGGTTTGAACATATTTAGATGTTATCAGAGTGCAATATTACAAACAACTGTCCAAATGGGTTGAAAATACTTGTTCTAGATACTTAAGTACACATAATGAACTATGTATTTTTTAAATGAGAATATATCGTAAGCGGATATTTTCTGAGATCTATGCTCATTTTGGTAATTATATTGTCCTCACAAATTACACTTAAAGTATTGTGAAAGATTATGTTTAATTCATTTTCAAATGGCATAAGCAGTTTGAAAGATATTTCAAAACTTACTGTAATTAAGAAACTCTTATTTAAATCATTACTTGTGAAACGACTTATCGAAGGCTAAAAGTTTTACAGTTTACTGTTTTCAAGAAACCTGTTGTAATAATTTCATCCTATGCAATTTAATATTTTCATTAAGCTAACAAATAGTTGGTGACTCTCTTAGGCAGGCTATACTGAAAAATAAAAATTTAGTCTATCTTAATTCAAGCTTTCAAGAAAGAAAGAAAATTTTATTTTAGTGATGCAGTTCCCACGAGCCAACCGTTGTGTGTCCTTTGAAGAGTTCAAGTGTCTTGGCTCCACGAGAGGATCATCCACGTCCAGGTGGTTGTCCACTTAAGTAAAAGAACGCACCCAGATAAAAACGTGGGAATGCTTCTAATATCGTTCAGCACTTAGTATTTTGGAGGAGTTGAATTTCTGGATCTGTGAGATTCTGATAAACTCAACTGTGTGAATCAACAAAATTCGGTCCTTCTGCTTCTCCAATTGCGAGCGTGTTCCTTTTCTTTTTACTCTCAGGTGTTTAGGTTACTTAGTTTTATCGATTGTTTAAGATATGAAGCATGGATGTTTTTGCGCCAAACTCACATCTTTTTAGTTTCTATTTGACTGTTTAGAAGATTGATATGTTTTCATTATCAATGTAAATATTAAGTAAAACCACTCTACTTTATTTAGTCTTGATGCATTTCCGTTTCTTTATCATTCTCATCAATGAGTCAAGGAAAGCTGATGAAAGATCACAATGTATGGGACTATAAAACATACGCCATTTTTGTTAGCATTATTGCTATGGGATATTTTAATGTTTCTAGTTCCAATCGTCTGATTACAAAATCATCCCTCTCCAAGAAGTCTTTAAAAACGATTCTTGGCCTATTAACTTTTTTAGCCGCCACGGATATTATTATATTGACAACTCAACTGAACAATCATATAACTTAGACAAATTATAGATTCCTAAAACGACGGTATGAACAAGATTATTTTTTCTTAGATAACATTCCAATCCTACTATGTATTTGTTATACTTTTTGTATCCATCTTCGTTCGATATAGTTTGGAAGAAATACAGGCAAACACAGAATGAGGAAAAGATAAGAATACTAGAGTAACAAAATAAAACCCTTGAAATATATTTAACCAACCTTCAGTACAGGGTATTCACATTTATAGAATGTTAATTTTCAAGACAAAAGAAATGAGTGTAAACATTAAAAAACAATTATTTCTTACTAATAAATCTTAATACACGAGCTAAACGTTGGCATTTGTTTAGAAAACAATTATTAAATAATTTTCATCAAAATACATAATTATCCATCCATAAAAACTACTAAATTGTTCCAATTAATATCGTTCTTATAAATACAAGAATTTCATTGGTTAGCAATTACTTCAACTTAGAAAAGATAGATTTAATTTATATTTTGTATTTACGGTAAAGCTACTAAATCTAGCTGTAGCCGTCCCTAACTTTGAGCTACTGACAAAAAGGAAGGTAGTCAGCCAGTAGCACCTTAAAACCCACCATACGAGAATGAATTAACTGTCACTCTTATAACGCATCTACATCTTAAAGTTGGGAGAATATTATGTAAGTCTAGCTGTAGCCGTCCCTAACTTTGAGCACCTTAAAACCCACCATACGAGAATGAATTGACTGTCACTCTTATAATGCATCTACATCTTATATTTGGGAGAATATTATGTGATATCTCATGAATTCAAACCCGACAACCGCTCCAGACTTAAACAGTCGTTTCTATGTAAATACTAGCGTATAGCCCGTCAAGGACGACGGGCAAGTACTACCACCCCCATTTCATAGTATACCCTAACCACACATTTCACAGCTAACTAAAATAAATACATTTTGTGAAATCAAGCTTGACCAACAAAGAAGCAGTGAAATTTCGGTAAAATTCTTTGTGAGCCGATCAAAATTAAGATAATTCAGGAAATGAATTCGTGGCGTATTCATAGAATAATTATTGGTAAAAATCAGTTAGATTAACAACTGCTAATATATAGAAAAGCCAATGCATTTTGATAACACTAGGTTCCAACAATAGCTTCTATGTCATGTTGTTTAGCAACAAAAGTATAACTTAATATTGTTGTTAGTCTATGTACTGAAAGTATAAAATGAAATGTAGAGACAACAAAACTGGAAAATATTTGTTGATTTATTAACTTAGAGTCTCCGTTTATTAAAATGATTTGTTGTTTACTGAAAACGTTGGGGATATAACAGAAAATAGCTTAATTCAGAAACGATTTAAGTTTAAAATGGAATCAATATTTTTACTTTTATGATAAATCTTATGCTCTTGGCTCTCCCACACTACGTCTTTGCTTTAGGCTTATTATACCAACACTCACTACACTTATAAGGTTTCACGACCCCCTTGCACCCTCATCACTAACATAGTAATGGGCAGACGGTAATCGAACTACTCCATCTGAATAAATGCGTTTTGGCTTTTATGACTCCTCCTATTTCGAGAAATTAAGACACACACACACACAGCTTTTATATATGTTAGATACAACCATGGGAAGTAATGCTGCGATATAATAACGTGCTGTACTAATTGACATAAATCGTTAGATTTGTTGTTTTTTGTACTAATAACAACCAAAAATTGCATGCAATAAAATTATACACGCGTTATAAATCATATGTGAATTTTTTTTTTTTACTGAGTACAAGTTCAGTTGTTCGTGAAAATTTGTTCGGCAGGTTATAAACGTAAATACAAATTATAAATAGCTTACAAATATTTTTCTAGTTATGAAGAGAAACATCAAGCAAAATAAACATGTAAAATTTATCAGTATCATTCCAAAACAATTTGATGAAAATAATCAAATAATAATTATTTTATATACCCTGTAAAAAAAAAACACCTACGTAATCTATAACATTATATCATTATATCCATTGTACACATAGGCTTAAACCAAACACGTTAATAATAAATTCCCAATATGTTGTTCTGCAAAGTAGAGGAACTGACATTTTCTTCCCCAAAGTACATGAAGCATTACACATTCCACTATTTACAAAACATACAATCATGTGTACATTCACGTGTTTATATATTATATATAAACTTGCATAGACGTATACTTGTCAATAGTATAATCTATGATATTCTTTAGGTAATGCTTGCGTGGTAAGTGTTTTAAATATTTAAACCACTGTCGCATAAATAGAGTTGCCACTTCTGGATCGAAAACTATTTCGCGGGAACCCGGTACATCTTGATAAGACGCACAAGAAACAGAAATGAACACTTTTGAACAATTGTAACTAATCAATATGAAAAGTTCAACGTATAGATAAAACCCCTATTACTGCACATTGCAGTATCTGATTTTTTTAGTACAGAACATGTTTTTTTAATAAGCTCGTTCTTCCCATGTTCATGAGACAGATGTACGCCAGCGAAGTATTTCGTCATGGAACAATATATATTTCCTCTTGTTTTAGGTGGTTAGGGAGGTCGACTCGCAATCTGCGGGTCGAGTTGTTCGAATCCCCGTCCCACCAAACATGCTCGCCCTTTCAGCCGTGGGGGCGTTATGATGTGACGGTCAATCCCACTATTCGTTGGTAAAAGAGTAGCCCAAGAGTTGGCGGTGGGTGGTAATGACTAGCTGCCTTCCCTCTAGTCTTACGCTGCTAAATTAGGAACGGCTAGCGCAGGTAGCCCTCGTGTAGCTTTGCGCGAGATTTAAAAAACAAACAAACAAACCTCTTGTTTTATACGAAGTTTAGTCTCAACAGAACGCATGTCCCTATAAAATGTCTCAAACGTTCTTATGAAATATATTGGTTTTGTTTCATTGCCCTGACAGCCCACAGTGGTTCAGTGGCAAGTCAAAAGGCTTATAACGCTAAAAATCCGGTTTCGATACCCGTGGTGGGTGCAACACAGATATCCCTTAGTGTAGCATCGTGCTTAGCAAGAAACAAAAATTACTTTTACATAATTCAAAAAGTGATTAGAAAACCTATAGGCATAACTTACTAATGCCTTTAGTTCTCTAGACAAACTGTTAAACATTTTAGCACCTTTGAGAGAAATCTAACAGAATATGGGTGGCTATGTGTAAAAGGTATTTCATTCAAATTCTTGTCGATTTTAAGAAATTTCTTAATATTCATACACAGCAATCATTTCTCGTCTTTTTAACATGTACAAAGTTTCATTTTTAGGAACGATACATTTCGGATAGGTCTAGAGCAACCAAAAATTGTTAGTATTTATATAAGACATATTTCCATAACACATGTATTATCGTGTGCAAAAATTACGCATCTAAACCAGCAAGTTAAGTGCCACTAATAGCATGCAGAACGTGGGGATTAAGACAAAACGCATCAAAGCCTGAAAGTTAAGTGCCACTAATAGCATGCAGAACGTGGGGATTAAGACAAAACGCATCAAAGCCTGAAAGTTAAGTGCCACTAATAGCATGCAGAACGTGGGGATTAAGACAAAACGCATCTAAGCCTGGAAGTTAAGTGCCACTAATAGCATGCATAACGTGGGGATTAAGACAAAACGCATCTAACCCTGGAAGTTAAGTGACAAACGTAATAACATGCAGAACGTAGGAA
>NW_013665947.1:232202-235903 GCF_000517525.1 Limulus polyphemus | reverse complement strand
TGCATTCTCTTTTTACGGTAGCACGGCTCCTAGGCGCTAAGCCATGATTGTGGTTTGCTTCGAAATAAACATCCTGCTGTACCGTACATCGCCTTGGCCGTAACATGCAGAACGTAGGAATAAACAAAACGCATCTAAACATGGAAGTTAAGGTCCACTAATAGCTTTCAGAACGTGGGGATTAAGACAAAACGCATCAAAGCCTGAAAGTTAAGTGCCACTAATAGCATGCAGAACGTGAGGATTAAGACAAAACGCATCTAAACCTGAAAGTCAAGTGCCACTAATAGCATGCAGATCGTGAGGATTAAGACAAAACGCATCTAAACCTGGAAGTCAAGTGCCACTAATAGCATGCAGAACGTGGAGATTAAAACAAATATGCCAGAAGATTCCAGAATATGCCCGTCGAATATGTTTTGTTTTTTGTTTTTTTTTGCTGTTAATCGATTGTCTTAAGAGTTCACGGAAATCATAAAAGTATTGAAGTATTATTCCAAATCTTTCCAATATATACGGACAAATGATAAAATCTACATCATTAAGGAAATTGTGGAAACTTTCAAGAAACATTAAACTGAATATTAATTGATTTAATATATATTTTCTAATAGATTGTTCATTTTGACTCGATTTCTTAAATCCCAGTTTTGACGGTTCAACCTCCATGTACGGCAGGGCCTTCAAAAATATTCTTATCATTATGTTTATTCAATAGCCACATGTTCTCTCCTGCCAGAGCATGCGCAATGACAACCAAATAGCAGACAATGGAAACAAAAATGACAATATATTTTTTCCCGAACTGGATAAATCAACCAACATCTGTATACCATAAAAGAAACAAAGTTATGTATGTTAGTTTTCTAAAAACTCTCTTAGTTTTAAGCTGCTATATCAAACATTGTAACTGATATCGTTGCACCAGTGGAATCACATTTGTTCATTATTTACATCAGATAAAATCGTTACCTCCCCAGTCCTCTCTCAGAGCGTTAGGAGGTAATCAATAATTATATAGACTAGTTATTTCCGTCCATAATTTCTTTCCAAACTTTTGCATCATTAAATTGTCAGAAATTGAGGCTCTGGGGATGAAAATCTTTGTAGTTGGCCTGGAGCACTACTGTTTCTAATAACGAATATTACCTCCTTTCCCGAATAAAACCCCAGTAACAGTAAAAATGGAATGTTAACATCTGTTTTCCAAATTACCAGATTTGTTTGTTTGTTTTTGGATACACGTGCAAGGCTACTCAAGCGCTAGCCGTTCATAATTTTGAACTCATAGACTAAAGTGAAAGAAGCTAGTCTACAGCACCCACCGCCAACTCTTGAACCACCTTTATCTTACTGATTAGTGACTCGAAAGTACGGAACACAAAATTTTATTATTTTTGCGATAGAGGGACACAAATATGGACTTGAAGGTTCACAGTCCTTTACGCTAAACAGTTGGCTATTGTCAGGTCCCAAAATACCAAAACAGTCAAAAAGGTTTTTGTTATAAAACTAGCCTTATATTGACTTTATATATCCTCATATCTCTCAAATTTAACCTGGATCTTATAGTTATGTTTCAAACATTGAAACTCTCTGGAATCTCATCTACAGACATATTGTTTTGAGAGAGAGTCGAATGGTGCAATTGATATATCACACATATCACGCATATAACACTATATATAGGATTTGAGGGCAAAAGTATTTCAAAGTTGATTCAAATGCATTGTATATACCATTGGACTTTTAAATGGTTAGCTATAATTCTTTTCCCATCCAAAAAAACGGCAAATTCTTAGATTATCCAAATGAATATATTCTAAGAACAATGCTAAAGTTATGGATGCATTCTCTTTTAGGAGCACGCTCCTAGGCGCTAAGCCATGATTGTGGTTTGCTTCGAAAATAAAACACTCGACAGCAACAAGCAATGAAAAACCTATTTTAATTTAATTACATACGTTTTTGTCTTATCAGTTACTGTGTCTGTGTGTAGCCTAGTCATTAGTGTGCCCGGTTTGTTAACTCGATGGTTCATTGTTTGTGTCCCGTTTCTTCACTAACGCGCTCCACACTTTGGGATCATGGATACGCTATAAGAGTGACTGTCACGTCCCACTAATTGGTCGGACAAAATTATTTTTTGTTTTTCTTCTGGTCTATCAGGTCAAAGTTATGGACGACTTTGAACATATAGACCTTGTGTAGCTTTGCGCGAAACAAACTTATCAGTTACTGTAAAAAGTAAAGTTAATCACAACATTGAATATCATATAATTACAAGCTAAAATGAGATAGTATTAGTTAAGTTTAGGACCCCCTCAGTAACACATTCTGGGAGATGATAGCCCTAAAAATTGGATTTCGATACCATCTGTGGGCATGCACAAATAGCTCATTGTGTAGCTTTACACTTAACAATATACAAACAAATAAACAAACAAACTTAGCTTTAGAATGAAAAATATTTGCCAAATTGAGGCATAAGCTTTGTTAAATCCTGCAACCACTCTTTATCGGTGGTCATGAGCGAAATAATCTCATGTGCAAGTGTTTCACGACCATGCTCTGATGCATTTTTGGAGTTCTAAAATTTTCGCTAACTTCTAATACTTATATGGAATAATAGTTAGTTTCGCATTCAGTGTTTTTACTGTTTTAGTATACCTTGGAAACCTATAAGGACATAAAATGGTAATATACTATAAAGTCACCGTGATATGCTTATACGAAAGTTGAAAAGTTAAACATAAAACAGATGTGTGTCTTTTTGTAGACCATTAGGGACGACAATCTAGCAAATGTCCGATTTGTAAAGCTCTAGTGGTAAAACTAGAACAATTATAGATTTCACAATTTTCTAGATACAAAATAGTAATTTTTACTCATATGTAGTCATATACATTTTAAAACACCTTTAAACACATCTTTTTTCAGTTAATTGAAGTAGCCATGAATATAGATTAATTCCCTCTTTTGTTACGTATTATAATTTCAAATGACCTGAAATTGAGTTAAATGATACTTTAATTTTTGTAGTTAAATTGTACTTTGGATTTAGCAGTTAAGTAAAAGCCGATATATAGTCAGTTTATGATATTTGCCAACAAGATTGATACACACAGTTTTCTTTTATACAAATATGTTTTAATATACAAACAACAATACAATTTACAATAACAGTTATTACAAATAGTTTTTACTAACAATGATTTATAAATAAAAATTTCACAAACTTGCAAGCTATATAAAGTCTTCTTTTTAGTCTGGAACTTCTTCGATATCTTATCGATGAGCAAGATGACTTAGATATAATTCACTTAACAAGGAGCTAACTAGCTTTGTCCGTCGTTGTTCACCAGCCACACACGCCGATTACAAGTCGAGTTTCTTTTACCGCTGAAGTTATATAATATCTTCATAAAGGTACAAATGTCCGATATGAATCCACTGAAGTTAAATGATTTGTAATGTTCGAACTTTGTAAATGCTTCTGATCAAATATCTAAAGTTTTCCGATTAACAAGCGTTATAATAATGACAGTTATAGCTTCCAAAGTTTATAGCACACTGACTATAGCAAACTAATAATATATACACTATTTTTGGCGCGTCGCGGTGGTTATATTTATAGGCGTGTGGAGGCTTTCTAGAAACTTCAATTTTGCGTAACAATACTGACGCTAACACAAGTGTTT
>NW_013665947.1:227499-232181 GCF_000517525.1 Limulus polyphemus | reverse complement strand
GTATGTTTCTGAATAGAAATTTAATCTAAACAAACGTTGATATTAAAATAAATATATAATAATAAATCCGTCACACTTTGGACTAAACATATTTACCACAATGATTAGTCCATTGATTTTCTTCTTGTGTTTCTCTGTATTATCATTCCCCTGGTATGTGGTTCATGCCCAAGAGAAGATGTACAGAGTTATATAGAAGTGAGTATGAATTGAATGTTGCTTTCTTCTTGAGTAAGTAATACGGACTGATCTCTGACGAAGGTAACTGGGCATGGCATGGTGGTTAAAACACTCGACTCGTAATTTATGGTTCACAGGATCGAAACCTGTCGCCGAACATTCTCGTTTTTTCAGTCAGCCGTAGGGACGCTATAATATGATGGATAATCCCATCATTTGTTGATAAAGAGTAGTCCAAGAGTTAACAGTGAGTGGCAATAACTAGCTTCTTTTCATCTAGTCTATAACTTCAAAATTATAGTCGACTAGCACAGATATCCCTCGAGTAGTTGTATGCGAAATTCAACAAACAACCGAACCAGTCTGACGAAGATAATCTAAAATTGTGAGATACTACACTATGACTTTGGTTTGAGTTAATAGTGTCTTGTTGTATAATCCAATCTGTGCTGTCTTCAATGAGTGCAGGATTCATTTCCTTTTCTCTAGTTCCAACAACCAGAGATATAATATTAGTTATAAAACCGGCCAGTATCATGGTAAGGCTCGAGCACGTTGGATTTCTATGTAATAAAAATTATTTCTTTCTTTACACAAGTATTGGAGCCTTTACTTTGCTGTCTATCAATATTTTACTCTCTATCAATGAAATCTTTACAACCATCCAGTTATTATAATAGTTAGTACTTGTTAGACGTTAATGAACCTAAATACGATCTAATCGTAGAAAAAAAATATATCGATTTATTTTCAAATTAAAGCAAAATTTAACTATTATTAAGGAGGATATCAGGCTAATTTTACTTGTAGACCTAAACACATCATTATTTTTGTTAAAAAAATAAAGTACTGTTATTATTGGTTTCGTTAATTATTCTTAGTAAAATTGCTTATTTGATTATATATATCTTACGCGTGTGTTATTTTTGTTTGTTTATTTGTTTAAGACGAGATTATAAATACAGGCAGCCACTCACACCAGAATTTCAATCTGTTTAAGGGTATCAGCCCAGAAACAAAATCAGTGCACGACGAAGTTCTACAAATAACATTGAGCCTGGACGTTTCAAACCGAGACGTTCAAAATATCTGACTTACTCATGAAAAGAATAACAAAAATATAAGAGAGAACACACTTAAGTTTTGTGGGAGATAAAATGTTGGAAATACAGTTTATATGAGCAAGCTAGTAGGAAGTTTATTGAGAGTTCTGCTTGTTATATGTTACCTTTTCTTAGTGTTTTCTCTTGTTTAAAAATCTAATGACATGAGTTTTTTATTATGAAAAATTCACGAATTTTCTATATGCATTGTTCTACAAATCTACACCCTTCTAAACTGCAACAAACAGAACGCATATTTTACTTTTCTTCTGGAAGAAACCATATATATATTTAGTACACTAAGATACTGCACCCAATTATTTGTTTGGTTTTCTTATAAAATCCCACTAAATAAATTTCTTGATTTCTTTATCGCATGCTTGCCATGGTTGGCTCATTAGGGCACTCGACTTGCAATCTGCGGATCGCAGAATCGAATTCCGTCAACTAACATACTCTTCCTTTCAGCCTGGGAGCGTTATAATGTGATAGTCAATCTCACTATTCGTTTGTAAAGAGTAGCCCAAGCGTTGGTGATGGGTGGTGTTAACTAGCTGCATTTCCTCTAGTCTATCATTTCAAAATTTAGGATGGTTATCGCAGATAGCCCTCGAGTAGATTTGCGCGAAATTCCCAAAGAAACAAACAAATCCTTTTTCCGCTTCTTCTTGGTACTTAAAACCTGCAAAGTTCGTGTTCCTTATGTTACTCAATATACAAATTGACGTAATTATATTAAAATGAGTGTAAAACTAGCTGCATGTGCGAAAACTTCAAGAATACGACGAAAACTTTCGCAGAAATTTATAACAACTGAAACATAAAAAAATAATAATAATCAAATCCCAAAGAGAGAGAGACAGCTCTAAAATATACAACTTTGTGTAGAGTTTTAGAAATTTAGATTGAACAAGTGAACTGAATCTTTACCATTTGATAATTTAGTACTAAAATTATGCGCAGTTGATTTATGCTGCTTAACCATAATTGCGAACTTTCAATAACCTAAATGAATATTATATCTATATACATATTTCGCAAATTAAAAGACCTTCCTCCTGAAAAATATCCCTTATAGAAGTCACTGTAAATATATATATCCTTTCACTTCTGTGTAATCTACCCCTTACTTAATATTTTGCGAAGCTCATATATCATTACTGAAATGTGTACATATTTAAACATATACTTAGCTTGAGATTAGAACTGTTATGACATTCATGGAAATGTTCTACTATGTCGTATTTTAAAACTTCTCGTAGCTTATGGCGATATTATTTCCTAAACTCGCTTTGAATGTGTTTTTAACCATACCCAGAAATACAGTCAGAAGTTATATGTTCGTGTGACATTTCATTTTATTTTATTACGTAAAGAACCAGCTGAACTTTGCAGATTTAATAAGGGTTAGCTTCCATAGAAAGCCAGTGGTACTCAAGGTACTATTGAGAAAGGATCTCACGGGCATTCAAGGGGGGGATAATTAAGACTGTATGGGTATCTCTGCACGTAAAATTTAGTAAAACAGGGAAGTGAAAACTTATGAAGTTAAGATATTAGAGCAAATTATTCAAATGAATATTGAAGAAACTTCTTAGAAATACTTGCTGCTTAGGAGGATAAACTTGCATCCTGTCCAAAAATGAAGCTAAAAGACACTCATAAAGTACATAGTAACATTTCCAGCTTCAGCGATACCTTATGTGACACCTAGGCTTAAACGGCCAGGCCAGAGATTCCTAAGGTTCAAGTATAGCCGTCCATATTTCAGAAATATTTACCAGAAGAAAAACAATCAGTTATCACTACCCACCGTCTTCACAGCTACTCTTATCCGAAAAATAAGATTCATTATAACTTATATAATGCATCCACAACTAAGTGTATAGCGCATTCAGTAGTGGGCTCGAACCTTCAACCTTTCGATCCATAGCCAGGCACAGTAACCACTAGATCACGCCCATCTTTATTCATAAAACAACGTCATCCAATGAGACAGCGATAAGTCTACGGATTTACAACGCTAAAATCCGGGGTTCGATACCCCGTGGTGGACACAGCATGTAGTCCAATGTGGTTATGCTCTAAATCATAAAACAATATATTAAATTACGGAGATGTACACGTTAAAATTGATATAAGCACATCATGCTTAACCTGGATACATAACACATAAAAATATTTTATAAGCACCGTCACTTTATAATCTCGCACTTGTTGTTTTGTTATTCATATGAAAAATATTTACGGCTAATATAACAGTTATAGCATTGCGTTTTCAATATTATTATTGTACATTTTAAAGATTCATTTGATAAAACGTCTAGATCGTGTAACATTTTTTTACGTGTACAATCAACTCAAACACATTATTGTGGAAACTCACCTACTGTAACAAGTTGTAAAAAAAGTTATTTCTTTCTCCATTGGCAACTTAAATGCATGCTTATTTCTTACTATAATCTTATTTTAATGATCGAAGAGGCGTATTCTAGTAGTAAAGAACTGATCGACCATGACTTGACAAAAGATAGTCATTCTGAAGTTTTCCGGTAAAGTAAGATCCAGCCATCAGAGGCAAAGCCCGACAGAGAGGAAATTGTTCCCGTTTAATCAATAAGAAATCACTCAGTGAATAAGATATCGAGGCAATGGATTGCAACTGGTTTGGATGAAACTAACTTGTCAGACAAGTTTCTGTCGACTAGAAAGACTCTGCACAAGTTAAAGCCAAAGCTATTTTTATCTTTATCAGAACTATATGTCAGGTTTTATAATTTCATAATGCACCCTCTTTTTAAGATTTTACCAATTTCTTGACGAGTAGGCATATCACACACACTTTTTAATTATTATCTTATCAGTATTATTCGCTCAGATACAAACAGCATAACTAAAACTTACAATTTAGAAAGTAATGCTATACAAGTATAATATTTAGTATTAGGTCGTCAAAAAAATAATGTCGTTTTTCTTAGATGAAAAACCCGAACCCGTTGTGCCACTGGGGGGGGGGGGGGCACAAAACATTTATTAAATGAAATAGTCTCCATTCTTATCGATGATGCTTTTCCATCTTACATTCAAGCTGTTAATGCCCTAATTAAAGCAAAGAACATGTCGATGTCCTCTTTAACGCCTTCCACATTTGCATACGTTTTCCCATTAAAATGATGTTGCAGCGAACGAAAAACATGTTCACCGGATGTTGCCATATCTGGAGAATATGGTGGATGGGGGAGAACTTCCCAACTCCATAATCTTGTTTGCATCAAACGTGCCACATGTGGACGTGCATTGTTGTAAAGAAAAAGAACACCTTTCCAATTGAGAAGTGAAGGGCGTTTCTGATGAAGGGCTTGATTTAACGTCCAGTTGCTGACAATAGATCTCTGCTAG
>NW_013665947.1:201953-227380 GCF_000517525.1 Limulus polyphemus | reverse complement strand
GATCTCTGCATTGACAGTTCGCTGTGGATTGAGGAGTTCGAAATGAATTACTCCTTTGATGTCTCATCAAATGCAAAGCATCACTTTCCGCGGATGGAATCCAGGTTTTGGGGTCGGAAGTGGTTTTTGTCTAGGATTGAGCCATTGTTTTTGGAGTTTAATATTCACATAGAGAATCCATTTTTCATCACCGGTGACAATTCTGTCCAAAAATAGTTCACGCGCATTACACACCAGAAGAGACGAAGCGACGTTCATACGTTGGAAACAATGATCATTGGAGAGTTCGTGAAGCACCCAAACACCTTCTTTAAGGAGTTTTTTATATTCCTTAAATGTTTACGTATTGTTTCATGAGAGACATACAATTTAAGGGCCATTTTACGAGTGTGTTGCCTTGGGTTCGACTCACTAAGCGTCTTCAGGTATCAATATCAATTCCAACATGTCGGCCCCTGTCATCACAGTTTTCAAGGCTAAAGTCACTTGAATGAAATTTGCTTAACCATTGTTGACACTTACGAACGCTCAAAAATTTTCCATAAACTTCTTTGATATTTTTTGTTGCTACAGAGGCGTTGTTTCCCTTCTTGTATTCAAAAAGTATTACATTACGAATGTGTGTCTCGTCGTGTTCCATCACTATAAGGGTTTAGAGTATACTAAACTTTAAACATTAAATAGGTTACACTAACGTGACGTTTAGGCGGTTCATTTCTTGGTGACCTCATATATACACCCACATATGCTTCAAAAACTTGTGATTGAATTGTTGTAGCTAATGCAGTGTTTGTAAAAGTAAAAATCTGTTAGATCACTTAATCATACATGTTAACATTGAACTGGTTTCGTATGGATATCATAAGTTCCACATTATAATCTGAAAAGATTACCAAATAAGCTGGTGGTTTTAAAATACAGCTTATATATACTTTGTTTCACCCAAGATCCTGGAATAGCTTGTAATGGAACAATTCCTAACACGTTTGAAAGTAAATTTCACTGAGAACTACTGTCCAGAGTTGATAAGGGTAAGCTGCCGGATATAGCCATTTGGACTCAAGGGAAAGAAGCTCACGGCTTTCAAATGGAGATGATTGTTCGATGCAGCAATGGTGCATTCGTTGTAGATATGTACGAGACACTTCAATCTAGTCCTCAGACCCAGATCTATAATACATCACCCAAATCTAAGCGAAATTTCAAGTCTTATAAAATATCCAAGACTTAAGTGAGAAATCAGTACTATAGGACAGCGCATCCACTGTACACGAGATGTTTCATTCACGAACGTGATTCTGTAGGACAAGAATTCTCAAACTGGGGGCCACAGAACAGTGGGGGAGGGAGTCTAGAAAATACACAATACTGTCAGGGTACTCGGTATTTATAAATTCATTGAGTGGGTGGTCTCAATCAGGATACAAAAATTTCTGGGGGATTTGTGCTAAAAAAGTTTGCGAATCCTGCGAAGTTGGTTAAATGAGATTAGATAAACCTCAGCTTTCAATATCTAAAAAGACAAAAGAGCGATGTAATGAAATGTCTGGTACTTTCTATCAATCATTTGGAACATGGTAAAAAGATTTCACGACACAAAATTACTTTGCTATTCAGTGTTAAAGTCAGCTTTAATTTCACATATAAACATGTTCATTATCATAAAATATGCATTTATATACACCACAAAACAAAATCCATTTTGTTCAAACCACCAGGTTTCTAGTTTCAGACTTTAAAAATATATTAGAAAAGTTGGCAATAAATTAGTACGCAGAAACAAAAACAGTTAACTCTTCCTTGCATACCTAAAAGACGTTTTCATTAGTAGGTAGCAGATGCACGGATCATTCAACAGTACACGTAGTTTACCAGTTTGTATGAAGACATTATTAGCTATTTCAACTATCGATGTCTCACATGTGTTTCAGCCGATGCTGCACGCGTGTATAATAATAGATGTGGTTTCGTTGGGTTGTTCTGGTTGTTTCATAATCAATATGCACAGCGTATTTTCTCAGTAATGTATGCTGTTTTTCTTTCTATTGTTTAAAAATCGGTTCAACATTAAGATATATTCTTCTCTTTCCAGCATAACAATTTAGATAGACGTGGAATAAGCTGAAACAGATGTATTTGTGTGTGTCAATGCCTTTAGAGCATAGATTTCTATAGTTATATACGTTGTATATACATGTATGTGTTTGGGTGTTTCTTTCTTTAACGTTATTAAGGTAGCATATGCCCTTTACATAATTCTATTTATGTTTTGGCCTTTTCATCAGAAAAAACATCTTCATACTGTGCTTTTTTATTTGAAAATATTAAAATAGGTACAAAGATATATTCTGACACATGTTGTATAATATTACCACTGTGACTGATTTGCACAATATAGAAATAAAGAAATATATTATGTTCCTGATAACTTCCACAAACATGACTGAATACTTCTGAAAATGGATCCAGACTTTGGTGGGATGTAAAAAATTAGTCTGAACTAAGGAAAACTCTGAAAATTAATTCAACGTCAATTCACGGCACTAATGAGTATGCCCTAAGTAGGACATATGCTACAGTGACTCGTTAATGGTCATTTAATAAAAACCAAACCACTTATCAACTTTACCTTATTACACACTATAGATACACTAATACTGCATATTTATGAGAATTGTGAAGTCTATAGCATCAACGGATCTGAAGTTATGAGTTTAAAACCACTATGAGAATGTCGTCAATTTTCAGATTTTGAGAAAACGTGTTTAAAGGTATCTAAATAGAAAACCTTTTACTTTTCATACTTTTTAAGGATTTCTACTTTAGCCAAGACTTTTTTTACACTGGAAATTAAAAATAAATGGATTAATAATTCAATTATTTAAAAACAAATGGTGATATTTTTGACATCTAAAGGGTACATGCTACTTTATATCTTCATTTTAACGGACTGTTTTATTTTTCAATCATATTCTGTCTTTCACAAGTTTCCAGAAATAAGTATTTATATGGTTTAGAGGTGTTAATATCTTAAAATTTCTACTCAATATTATAATAGAACTTAGCATGAACAACATTAAAACTGTATTCCAGCCAACTAGAAAAATTTTGTGAATGTTTACGGATTTCGACATCATTGGTGAATAACCCTAGAAGTAACTGCTCTTTTCATACCAGTCCCTGTATGATCATTAGGTAAGAAGGGCTTATAATGCTAAAAATCGGGTTTCTAGCTTGTGCTAGGCATAACATACTCTGGTCAAGTAGAAACAAAAAAAGTCTTGTACATTTCGTTTTTGTTACAGCTCTTAGGGAATGTTTAAGAACTTTTGTTTCTTAGTTTTCACTCCAAACTTCATGATAATTGTAGTATGTTGTATAATTAAATGCATTCTTTACTTCCTTCCATTCCGGTTAAACTTAAGATTTATTAATAACTACTGATTGCACATTTCCTCATAAGATGGACCGAAAGTGGTTCAATGGTTAGCGTACCGAACTATTGATCTGCAGGTTCATGGTTCGTGTTCCGTTACCACAAAAAAAAAACCGCGCTCCGCATTTGAGGATCGAAGTACGTTATAAGGTTAGCAGTCAAATCCCATTAATCGTCAGAAAACAGTACTCTAAGAATTGGCAATTCCCATTATTTGGTCAGACGATAGTAATCTAGGAGCTAGCGCTGGATGATGAGGACTTTCCTTTATCCTGTCATGACGACTAATGCGGATGGTCCTTGAGTGAATTTGTTCGAATTTCAAAAAAAAAAAACTTACAAAATATTATGGCGTATAGAGTTAAAATAAATAATTCGGTGTGCGCACACGTGTTTATTTATTTTACTTACACGTTTTCCTTTATGAATGAAAAACTAATTAAATTTTATTTGAAACATAAACACACGTATAACACTTAACAAACCTGAAAGAATTACGACTTTCATTACCTTATATACACTACTCGCAAAAAAATGTTTAAATTTGTATAGTTTTAGGTTACACTTTTTTTAAAAATATAGCATGCTTATTGCAAAGGATTACACTAATCCTACCTAGGGCTTACAAGTTTATGCACCAATGATACCTTATGTAATAAGCCTTTGTGAGAAATGACACAAATTCTGCAAAGCAAAAGGCTAGTTGCGATTGATTAGAAAATATGTTTACTGTTGATATTATGTCAGGTTTATTGATTTTTTTGGCTAGTATTGACTTTTTCAAGGAGTGTGCAAGCTGTTAGAAACCAATTAAGTTTGCAAAGCCGCCACACTGATATAAAAGAGCAGCACCCAAACTGAGGTGGCACAGATCATGGGGGTATCACAATGTGTAGTCAACAGATTGTGGGGCAGATACCAGGCCATAGTAGAATACAATAGTAGGCCAGACCATAGTCGCAGAAGGGCTACAGGTGCAGTAAAAAACTGAAATCAGTGGAACTTAGCTCTTAGAAACCACACCAACAGCCTCAGAAATGAGCTTCAACAAACCACTGTAATGCGAATATCGTGCTCAATGGTCGGAAACAGGCTCCGTGAGGCTGTTTTAAAGTTAAGGAGGCCATTTAGAGCCCCTATACTAGCCCCAAGGCACCGAACATCCCGCCTGGCATTTTACCAGGAACGTGTCATCTGACCTTCCAACAATGACTTCTGTACTGTTCACGGATAAAAACAGGTTTGATGTATCTTCAAGTGGTCGACGTGTGACGGTCTGGAGCCGTGAAGGAGACCGATATCTGACCTGTAACATTGTCCACCATGATGCTTTTGTGGTAGTTCAATCATGGTATGGGGTGGCATCTGTATTGCAGGGGCGTACAGAACTCTGTGTAGTGAATGGAAGACGTTATGTGGATAAAATCCTGTCTGGAGACGTGAAGGAGACCGATATCTGGCCTGTAACATTGTCCACCATGATGCTTTTGTGGTAGTTCAATCATGGTATGGGATGGCATCTGTATTGCAGGGGCGTACAGAACTCTATGTAGTGAATGGAGGATTCCTGACAGCAAGACGTTATGTGGATAAAATCCTGTTACCCATTGTTCGCCATTTTGCTATTGTTGTCATATATGAGTTTGAGTATCAGTAGGATAACGTCCGTTCTTAAACCTCCAGGATCACATAACAATTTTTTTCAGGATGAATAAATAGTGGTACTGAACTAACCTGCTAAGTCGTCAGACCTAAATCCAATTAAGCATGTGTGGGAGTTGCTGGGGAGGGCAGAAATCCTGCTCCCACAGCTGTCCAGAGCTCAGAGCTGCCCTCAACCATGAGTTGGCTGTGCTTCTCCAGCAAATTATCCGAAATGTTATCGGCTTTATGGAAAACAGGTGCAAAAAATTCATAAAAAATAAAGGAGGACCCAGCAGCTACTAAATACTCATTTTGTTAAGTGTGCTCATCTTAATAAGTTATTTTTTCTTTCATATTTGTGCAGCCAAATATGAGCATTTTTTTCGTTAATTTTGCTTTTTTTTTGTTACTAGTAAACGAATTTTTCGACTTTCTTCGTATCATTTACCTGTGATATTTGTAATAAACAAGTTTCGTCAATATTGAACATATCAGAACCTCATTATCTTATATTTTTGTGTGTAGTATAGTATAGTTTTGTAATTAAGCACAAAGCTACACAATGGGTTATCTGTGCTCTGCCCACCACGGGTATCGAAACCCGGATTCTAGTGTTGTAAGTCCGCGGACATACCGCTGTGCCACTGGGTGGCCGTTTAGGAAATATGGCGTGAAAGGTATCTGCTTGATTACTTATAGTACAATTACTGATAATTGAAATCAAACATTAGAATCACCATTTTACTGGTCGAATTGATATGATTATTTTAAAACATAATTCATAAACATTGGCTTACTTAATTTACAGTTATAGACAAAAAGTATTTAATTATTAAAAGTTTAATATTGAAATATTTCGTTTAACATCGACTTGGCCATGACATTTGTTTGTGTGTTTCATTTTTAAATACAAATCTACACAAAGAGTTATATGAACTGAGCCAAACATGGAAATTGAACCCTGGATTTTAGCGTTCCAAGCCCTCTAGCTTATCACTCAGCCAACGACTAGCGTAATGACATTTAACAATTTGTTCAACCCTTGATAGTTTAGTTTTTATTTATCAGTATTCTAGACTATGTATATATATATATATATATATTTAGACAGAAATTTCAAAATGAAATCAATTATACAACACGAAATAACAAAGTAGTGATTCTCTCTTCTGGCTTTGAAGTTGGTTTTTCTTTATGAATGTAATGTTAATACAGCAGTTAGCTTGTAATAAAGCATAGTTCTCACAAGAGCTCCCATAAAACGTTCTAGCAAAATGAAGGAAGGTCTTAACGATTCATCAAGTTGAATGTCGTCGATATACTGTAGAAGTGACTTAATTTTAAAATATTTACAAAACTAAAACTACAGACCCTGATAATAAGTACTAAATCGCATCCCTATTCATTTACTATGGCATCATTCATTATATTATCGACTATCCTTTAATAAATTGTTATATCCTTGATATTCATAACTAGAATGACTTGGTTTGAAATAAAATATTTGTTTGTTTTTTCACGTTTCTTTCTGTAAAACTACACATTAATTACACCATATTGTTACATGTTCTGAAACTGAAATAATAATAATAAAATACCAAAGAAAATTAAGATAACAATAAGTTAGTAATTCCTTGAAATCAGAACATTATCTGTTCGCTAAAACTGTACTGTAAAGCTCAACTATAAGTATGCTGTCCGTATATATCTTTAATACATTTGGAGGTACTAAATGGAACATACAAAAGTATAGCCATCTTGATTTTTTCATTTTATTAAACGATGTTTCACAACTCGTTAACCAATAACGGCAATCTCTAAACAGATTATCTTAATTAATATGTTCTTAATGCTATACCTGCCTTATTTACATTCATGGGTAAAATTAAATTAAATTAGGATATAAAATATTCGATGATATCTTCTAACTTCAGAAGTTCGTGCTTGGAAGTTAGTAATATTTGATATTATTACATAGCTGTTTATGATTTCTCAATAATATTTTACAGAAATAAACTTAGTTAATATCTGTATAAAAGCCAACAAACAGTTCATCCCTAAAGTATACTAGAAGTGCCTTAGAATATATAATACAAGTATCATGCCACAATTAGGTATGCTCGATAAAATGGATTTATAATGGAAAAGCTGTTGGAGGGTATTTTGTTGGAGACGATTTTCAATACACCTTCGTGGATCTTCTTTAGGTGCGCGGTTTTCGTAGACTCTGTTGTGATTTTATATTTTGGAAGCGTTGATGGAGAACTCATATTTTATTGTTGTCTTGATTAGTTCCTGGAAGTGATTCCTAAATGACTGATCGGTTTAAACATCTGAGTTAGGAATTCAGCTTGTTGAGTTTCTGAATTACTGTGGGTACGTAACTAGCACTATTATAAGACTACCCCCCACAGAACCATATGAAATTACCAAGCACCAAGAAATTTGAGTTTATTTGAAAATTGCAAGCTTTGTAAATTGAGATTAGCCCTACTACCTACAGTCGATATTTTCTGGCTTAGTAACGTGCATAGATTATTGTACTAATGAACAAAATAGAACTATATGAGCCACAAAAATAGTTTGCTGCTATGCAGTATCACCTGATCGACTTCCCAAACAGGTCTAATAAGCATAATGTATACAAGACTGTACCATGTAAGAACTCTCACCCAACTACCTTAATATATTACTAAAACCTTATGCTCCACAAACATAGGATGTATTCGCTTTTCCCAGCATGTCTTTAGGTGACTGAACAACAAAAAAGGAATATCCATGAAAAAGGAATCTTCTAGGTATATTGTTAGTTTTTTTTATTTTAAGTCATCGAAAAAACAATAAAGAGCAAACATATCTTATCACCACCTATTGTGGTCTTCAAAAGTAATTACCTTCTCCCTGGCATTGTCGCTGTCTGGTCGTGAGCCTCTGGATAATGACTTATATCAAGCGATGTCATTCCTCCACAAGGACATCTTCCTTCTCATTAGAGAGTGACGAACTTAACAGCATGCTACATGGAGTTCCATACATAATTGGGTTAATATTTGGAGATCGAGCTGACCAGTCCATACGGTCACTAGTCTCCCACTGAAGAAACTTCTCTACCCGAATACCCTGTGAGCGACATTGTCACCCAGAGGGACTAATTGCCACTAACGGCGCTAGACTACAACTTCATGTATATGTGTGTAGGAATTCATCCTTGTATTACACAGCTGTTATAGAACCATCTTGGGACACATTTAGGTCAGTCTTGTCGTGAAAACTGTGTCACTACAGATCATGATGGACCCATGATCATAAAAGTTATGTTCAGCTATTCTCTTAAGATGGTTTCCAAGCTTTGGCGTGATACTTTGTGAAGCCATGATGAATCATGGACTCATTCCTGAAGAGCACTAGCGTCCGACATTGGATAATCCAGCCAAAGAGACTGGTCTTAAACCTAAACTAAGTTGTTTGTTTGTGACATTAGCTTTACATTTTCATTGATTTTGTGTCACTTTCAAGTATTAGAAACAACGCTTTGGCGCAAGCCTAAGGCAGCAGTAACTCAGCTTCTAGCATACTGAAATCATGCTGCTATTCCTTCAAACTTAAGTGATTTCTGGCACGTGATTGTTTCATAAAGGAACAAAATACAAATGTTGGTATACAAGAGTCGAAATCAATGCAAAAATAAATAAATCACGTAGCGTGGAGATAATTTCGTTTGGCAAACATCCATCCCCTTGTTGGAAGAACCAGAAATTCACATGAACCAGAGTAAGCGATAAATAACCACGAGTGAAAAATACTCCACCATCACTTGAACTAAAGCCTTCTTTTTCTCATATCTCACATAATGTTGAGAAGAAAATCAATATTGTCTATTTCTTAACGTTGAGATACAGGGATACCTATTTTTAATATTATATAACTATTTCTTATAAAAAAAAAAGAGTTTTATAACGTCTATAACTAGCTGTAGAAAATAAATTATATGCTCGGGTCGCTGGATGTCATTTGGTCTCTGACCTCCTTAATACACTTACACCTCAAATCTACTGATTTTAATCGCATTTTCTAAATACTGGTGAAGCAACGCTTGCCCTAAAACGTTTCGAATACTATTCCTGCAGTTGTCTACCTTTAGAGTTATAACTTTTTGCACTTTCATGCAACTTTCACAACTTTTACGTTTATTATTTTCTTTTACTGGCACGATGCTGATGTATAGGTGCCATATAATTCTTTTATAAGTACTAACGAAATCAGAAATTGACGTACCTTATTTTGTCAACAACAATGATAAAAATTGTAAGTTTGAATTTTAAAGTGTGCCATATTTATATAAATTAATTTAAAATTCACGTTATAAACAGAGAGATAATCAATTTGTTTTACGCTTGTCGATGATTGGCTGCAAATGTCACCGTTACTTCTACTTTTACCTCTGCGCCAGTCTAATTAATAACAATTTTCTGACAACTCAACAGACAGAAATTGTACAGGTACATAAAATCAACTTGTCCAGATAAGCCATAAATTTCAAAGTTGTGTACATTTATAAGTACTGTTTAAAGTTATTCATTCTAAGATAGATTACATAGTTATCTTTAAAAACATTACAAATATGGCAATGTCTTTCTTCTGGATATTATTGTTCCCCTGGTTACAAATCTGTAAAAACTATAAATCTACATATAGTAGGTGATAAGTAGGATCAGAACGAAGATTTTACTTAGCTTATCTCCGTTTCTGAATTACGAAACCTATTGTTTCTGTAAAAGTGACACCTGGCATATTCTCCTATTTTAAACAATATACTTTTTCGTTTTTGGTGTAAACTATTAGTTGTTGTACGAAATGTTAATATATTTTTTCCCACATAGAATCTAAAATACTAAAATTCGAACTGATAAAAGATGCTTATCTTAGAATATCCTTTAAGGTAGATGAACATTGAATGTCAGAACACATTTCTGCTGCAGCCGATTACAAAATATTGGGAGTGTCTGATTCGCAGGAAAAAAAAGCACTTGACATTTTTCGTAGACGATCACTAACTTTCAGAGCACGTTTTTAGGAGAATGTTAAACGCCATACTATTTCTAAAGATGAGAAAGCACGCATTAAACGTTTCTACAGCATAAAATAATGTATGAACTGCCAGAAAACCTTTTAAAACATTAAATATTTTCATAGCGTAATAGAAGAGTAATTAAGAATCTCGATACATTTATGTCTTACGAAGTTGTTGGTTTTTAACGCAAAGCTACACAAAGGGATATTTGCGCTCTAACCACTACGGGTGGCGCAGATAGCCTTGCTGCTTTGCGCCATAAAACAACAATCAACCAACCAACCACTACGGGAAATCAAATCTAAGAAGATAATAAAGTCGTAGTATCTTTCTAGAGGTAAAAAGTGCTGAATACCAAGACACATGTATACAGTTTGTTTGTTTGTTTTGAATTTCGCGCAAAGCTACACGAGGGCTATCTGCGCTAGCCGTCTCTAATTTAGCAGTGAAAGACTAAATGGAAAGCAGCTAGTCATCACCACCCACCGCCAATCTTGGGCTACTCTTTTACTAACGAATATTGGGATTGACCGTCACATTATAACGCCCCCATAGCTGAAAGGGTGAGCATGTTTGGTGAGTCGACCGCCCTAACCACCTAGCCATGCCAGGCCCGTCTATACAGAAGGAGAACATAGTAAAGCGTCTGAAAACCTTACTGAAGTAATAATTCATTATAAATTCGACACAATTCACGTTAATTTTTCTAATAGAGAAAAACATATATTACGTGTAATATCTTTCTAAACATTTTCCTGATTATCAAAATGTCCGAGCAGCATATCACACACTTACCGTAATGTGTATGAAGAAAGTAATTTGTCTATTCGAAAATAAACGATTCCAAATTATTAATAGACCCGTCAGTGAAGAATGGCAAAACATCAAGGAAATACTCTACGTGAACTCAAATAAATATCAAAGAATATATAAAAACTTTTCATCTTCAAATATAAGCATAGTTTAGTTTTGGTCAATCAACTCGGAAAACTCATTGTGAAACAGAAATGAAATATATTGATGTAACATGTATGTGACACATAATGAGATAAAACATAATCACTTGTACCACATTACTCTTCACTGGCCGTTGCCGATACATAACAAACAAGGTATTGTTGAAATGGCATTACACACTACTTTAGTCATGCTCCGCCATCTATAATATTCTAAATCTTATAACATATTATACCTACCCGTTTTTCGTAGAAAATAATAAAGGCTTAAATATTTTGTGACTTATAACGACATCCACGTTATGGTTGTCATGCTTCTGAAAGAAGGCACCACATAATAGCTTATATTGCAAAGACAAGAACAATTCAGTTTACAATACTAAATGGCAGACCACTTGTTTAAGATCAGATTTTGGTTTCGTATTCATGACAACGTATTAGTATATATTAGCTCAGTATAACATTTTATATCTTATACATTAGCAACTAACATTAAGATTTTATTGCTTCAAGCTTGTTGGTGTTTATTATTAAGCACAAAGTTACACAAAGGACTATCTGTGCTCTGCCCACCACAGGTATCGAACCCGGTTTCTAGCGGTACAAGTCCGCAGACATACCATTGCGCCACTAGGGGGCTCAATGTTTAAAGCAAAAGAGAAGAAGAATAGGAATTTTCTTGAAAAATTAATTTTATTTTATAACAGGATAAACTATTTATATTTCTCCCAGAATTCCATCAATCCTCAAAACGTGTCTGGGAATGTTTTCCACGTCACAGATAAATAAAAAAAAAACAATAAGATATTGAAAATGTCATTCTAACAGAACATTTGTATTTGATATATGTAGAGAAATATCGTGTTTTAACTATTTCTCACCAAAGTTACTATAAGATTATCCACTGGACAAATCCTCACCCTAGCTTGTGCTTCAATTAACTTCCAAGCGAGTTATTCTTCCCAAAATACACTCCCTATTTGCACCAGAATCATAAAACGAAGACTAAGAAAACAACAGGCAATACGTCTCAAATCAATTTGTTATTTAAGGTACATCGTTTGACAATGATGACAAATTTCATGAACTTCAATGAAAATAAACCCACAATAACAAATACGGCAACGCTCTAGTGTGTTAATACTAGTTTAGGGATATTCCCTCAACTACAGCTGATACGCTGTACAGAGTACATCCCTGTGATCTCATAGAATTGTTCACTTATGATGTCCGAACGCCTAGCATGTTCTATTCCCGCTCAACTTTTGGGAAGCAAGTCCACAATTTCTTTACGTTAGTGAGCACTGATATTAATTCAGCTTAATTTAAATATAAATTACCTAAGAAGTCTTATAAATCTGTTTATTACAAAACAGATAGTTGCTAAAATGGAGTAGAGAAATATAGAATAAAAATGTATAGGCAATACATTTTCCAAAGATGGGGCCAAGCATGGCCTGGTGGTTAGGGCGCTTGACTCACAATTTGCGAGTTGCGGGTTCAAATCCCCTCACCGAACATGCCCTATTAGCCGTAGGAGTGTTATAATGTGACGGTGAATCCCACTTGTCGTTGATAAAGAGTAGCCCAAGAGTTGGGTTGTGTTGGCTAGCTACTTTCCCTCTAGTTCATCACTTCTAGCGCAGGCAGTCTTCGAGTAGCTTTGAGCGAAATTAAACAAAACATATAAAGTGAAACGATTTCTGGTTAATTTCAATACGTATGCGGTAGAGTAATGCATCAGTAGCGTGCATGTAAGCAGATGTTACAGTCTCTGCCCGCTCTTTGTCTGGCTTACATCTGATTGTTCGTCTGATTCCATGTACTTGTTATATATTGAAGAGAATTCAGTTAGTCAGAATAGCTCTCCTTCATCTAACAAGACACAATTAAAAGTAACTATCCATAAATTTTCACTATTGTTTCTATGCATACTGTGAAAATAAATGAAATTTGGTTGTTTGTTTTTTGTTGTTAAGCGCAATGCTACACAAGGAGTTTTCTGTACTGTATTCACCACGAGCATCAAAACCCGATTTTTAGCGGTATAAGCCCTCACACTTATCGCTGTGCCACTGGGGGGTAGTAGAAACAGATGTGGTGTCTTTATAAGGTTTCCACACACTTAACTAAGAGATATTAATATAATTATTATAACCTTATGTAAATACTTGACGTTTTGATTAATCGTCGTTATTTACTTAAATAGCTTATTTTACTTCGAACTACAAATGCTCCCTATAGCTTAGCGATAAGTCCGAGGGTTTATAACATTAAAAATCGAGTTTCGATATCCACGGTGAGTAAAGCACATACAGCCCATTGTGTAGCTTTATGCTTAACAATGAACTACAAATCAATTGAGTCCAGATAAATGTTTAAAGAATTTTAAATATTTGTTACTAAGCATATTTCACTTGTAATTTGTTTAAGTAACAGATTCTAGATAAAGAAAAGATAAAACTCTTGCCTTGCCTGAGAAGTTCAATGTTTTCACAACTTCATAATGATATTCACACACATAAGCAAACAAAACAGTAATAAAACCAACCACACTCTGAAAAACTTCATTTTAGAACTCTGAAGTAAAGCCAGTTGCCAAAAGCTTTATCATATATAGAATATAATAATTTAGACGTTGGTTTTCTTCTTATGTATGCCTGATTTGCCCGTTTCGAAGGAAACCAAAAAAAATTGGATCACCATTTTGTAAAAATAAAAAAAATGTCCAACTTGTTGTTATTATCATTCTTTAAGGGAACGTTTTATAGTCCCAAACTCCAGACTTTGAATCAGAAGAGCTAATTATATTGTAGGTAAATGTTCTTTCTCATATGGCCCCCTGTGACACAGCGGTATGTCTACGGACTTACAAAGCTAGAAACCGGGTTTCGATACCCGATAGCTCATTATGTAGTTTTGTGCTTAACTTCAAACAAACAAATCTTTCTCATACGTTAACATGAAAATTTCAAACAAATATTCTTATAAAATACAAAACTGTTTTGCCTAACATAGACTATTCCATAAATATATTAAAACACCAGCTTCAATTATTCCTTCTAGTAAATGCTAGCAGCATTGAAATGGTCATATCTCTTCGTATTTCAACAGCAATTGAATAAACATACATTGCCACTGTTGTACAATCAAAACACGTTCCTAACACAAAAATAAAAAGTAGATAAATGAAAAGTTACCTTTCACGTCAATTTAAAAGTGTACCATGGATGTTCTTCAATAAGTATTTGGTAACAGTCACTCCCTAACAGGTTATATCTAAGTGGGTAGCTCTCTTGTTTGTTCTTCTCTCTGTTTTCTTAGTATTCGAACTCTCTCTCTCTCTATCTACTGGTAAATTACAGCCGTTAAGGATCAGTCACTGAGTTTTTCTAGTCATTACCATAGTAGTAAGTGGTTAATGCAAAGCTCTGATATATATTTCACTGTAGCTCTTCTTTTTATGCCACTAAGACCGTGATACCAGAGAGAAAAAAAAAGGCAAAAACAGTAACTAGGTGCAGATACGGTTAATGATTGGTGACAAAGGTAGAGTGGCGTAGGGAAATATTCTCAAACTTAGGTATAATGTCTCGTTTGTACAATAATGATTTAGTAACCACAGAGTTAGACTTTGATAGATAAGAAGCCTGAATCAGAGCTCGAATCAACGTTCAGCCTAACTTCAAACGTAAGAACTGAAACTAAACAGTACAGCCGTGAGGAACGCGTAGTGATCGTGACACTTCTGTTGCGCCCTCATACGTCGAGCTGTGTTGTATGCCAAGTTGATTCAGCAACGCTAATGTTTCAGAAGATGAGAAAAGTCTCGTGGCTGAGACCTGAAATGTTCGTAAATATGTCGATGTAAATAAAATAAAGTTTGTGGTACAGTTATTTTCCTTTATTTTCTTCAGTAATGATAACTACTCAAAATCAGAGTTTACCAAAAGTAAAATTATTAACTGATGAATGCCTATACGTATAAATATCTCAAAACTATCAACTCTGTAAGTAGAAATATCTATAGCATCAATACCCTACGCTTTATCATATGTTTTTATCCCATTGATTATCAGGAATCAGCTTAACATATTGGAATATTTATGTGAATAACTCGTTAGAACCTACTCTGAGATAAAATGCAAATGAAGTAGAATTTACGGGTAATTTAGAGTAGGAAAAAAAAATACAATTAAAAATACTGACAAAAGCTGTTAATTTACGACTAAGTATTTACATGGATAAAAAAAGCATTATTTTTAGTTCACATACAAATAATATGACTAATATATATATATACATGCAACATGAAATTGGTTGTAAGGATTCTTTCTGAATGCAATATTAGCACGAGAATTACGATTTTGGTATCGTAATATTTGAAATTATTTTACGTCCTCTGTGTTTGTGAATTTGTTTATCCATGAACTCTTCCCGCAGTTTTGGAGCTATCATAACCAAACATGGCCGTCGAACTCAGTGTCTTTATCTATATGGAGTAGCCCCCTACCCATATTTATTGGGGTGTCAAGGGGAATACAACACGAATACAACAATACTAGGCATGACAGGGTCTAGAAATAGGTTTGCATGGTCGCTGAACTCGAATCTGGCATCGAATTTTGGGTTCCTGCTCCACTATCGGGATCCCGGGAGCGCCATTTCTGAAATTGTATTAATAATCCCACTCACAAGCTAGCGGGACCACATTTGGCAAACGTGCCCAGGTACCACGGGCGAGTATCCTAACGAGGTTCTTTTTTCGGGTACCGGCCCCTTTTAGGATGGCTATAGAAATAATTGGACATAATGGAGGCGTTTGATCGATACACTGGGGTCTCCGTGAATCATGAAAGAGCGTTTGAACCCCATAATGAAACGTGGATATTTTATACTAGTCAAGTCAACTAAAATAGTTGACCCTAAATAATGTGTCAGTTAGAGCAAAGGGGTTTCACTCACTCAGTGTGTCAATATTTAATTCTTCCTTGTAAATAGAATATATATATATATATATATTTCAACATGTATTTAACTATATTTATTTAAATATACATATAGAGCTTTAATACTATAATGGCAATTAGTCTTTTCAACCCGGTATACCGAACAAAAGTCAAAAAAGAATTTTTTAGAGTTTGTTACTTATATGCCAAGGATAACCTTGAGTAACTAACGCCCTCAAAGTTTCCACAAGGTAGTTTCAATAGTCGAGAATTTACTTTTGGAAATAATTTCATGTTTATTGTAAAAAAGTGTACAAAGTTTTTTATATGTCAATCGTTATAACCATTATCTTTCAATATATTTATAAGTAATGTAAAATTAAACTCCCAACATCTTCCCATTCAAGAAAAAGAGAGGAAGTTGGGAGTTTAAGAACTATTAAAGTAAGGTTATTAGTTCTGTTTGACATCATTTTGTAAATAAAAGAGAGAGGAAGTTGGGAGTTTAAGAACTATTAAAGTAAGGTTATTAGTTCGGTTTGACATCATTTTATAAATAAAAGAGAAAGGAAGTTGGGAGTTTAAGAACTATTAAAGTAAGGTTATTAGTTCTGTTTGACATCATTTTGTAAATAAAAGAGAGAGGAAGTTGGGAGTTTAAGAACTATTAAAGTAAGGTTATTAGTTCTGTTTGACATCATTTTGTAAATAAAAGAGAGAGGAAGTTGGGAGTTTAAGCACTATTAAGATAGGGTTGTTAGTTCTATTTAACCTCATTTTGTAAAAAAAAAAAAAAAAAAAAAAAGGTGGAGGTTGGGAGTTTTACCATGTAGACTTTTTAGGTAATTACGCACTGAGGGAGACGTTGTGGGTGTAAGCACTCAACTCCTAATTCTTAACTGATTCTTCACTCCTTCTAGTTTTTTTTTATTCCTCAAATAGTACTGTGTAGAGTGAGCTATTTTTCGACTCCATTTCTTTGGCTTACCTGGTATCACTTCCAACTTTCCATGTCACACAGACAAGTTTTAGATGTGCCCACATACTTTCTCTGCTTACATTAATTTTAGTAACTCTACCTAGCTATCTGTAGTTGTCACCTTAGTTACTGTATTTATATCTTCATCACTGATGTCATTAATGATATTAGTAATCCAACTAGCTTGTTAACTTCTGTTGGCATAGAAGGCCCAAATTGCTTATCTCTTACAGTTCCATAGTTGGTTCATTGATTTTGGATGTTGTGTCTATCTTGGAAGTAGCAGAGCATGTCTGAAGCAGTTTTGACTCGGCTTTGAAGACTAGTCCCAACTTTTATTTGTCCCCTAAAAGTGAGGCTTCTATTCTTCAGTTTTGTGGTCTTATCTCTTTCTTCTTCGCAGTGTATTTTGTTTTGTTTGCCCATCTTCTCGCTGCCATTAATTTCCTTAGATATACAAGCAAAAGGCTGAATCACACTTAAGTTTTCTTTCTTGATTTATCTTAAGCATTTACCCAATCAATAAAACGCTTGTCTGTTTCCCATCATGTATAAGCTTAATCCTGATAAACTCTATTATGATTATTTGAATCACATAGTTACAAACTATCGGGTGAACAAATACGAACATATCACAAAATATGAATATTACAATTTACATACTATGATTATTTTCCAAATAGTATATTAAACATTCAGTCACGAACACGCTTGCCCCCAGTAGCACAGCGGTATGTCTGCGGACTCACAACGCTAGAATCCGGGTTTCGATATCCGTGGTGGGCAGAGCACAGATAGCCCATTGTGTAACTTTGTGCTCAACTTAAAACAAACAAACACTCAGTCATGAACACGCCTAGTGTTGTTATATTTATATTGACTCTCTTTTTTTTTTTGACAGTCAAGCAAACTCCTTGATTTAAATTCAGAGGTCAACTATAACCCTCGCTTTCTGTACTTTGTATTCTCAGTCTTTAATATACTTTGAACTTTAGGTTAGGCGACAAACAATATACTTTAATAATTGTCTCGCTCAATTACAACTGAAACTTTTAAACGACTGTTTAATAGTTATACTCACTTTAATTTAACATAGTTTTTCGAAATACTGAGATAATTTACCATGGCACATACCACTGACCAGCTACAGAGTCGGGCACCTGGTCAGTACTGACAACAAAGCAAAAAACCCAATGCTCGTGAAGTTACATGATAATTAATAATAACAAATTACGAATTAAATAAACAATGTAGTCGTACTATAAATACCAAGAATACCAACACTGTAATTAAAATACAACCAAGTTAACTACAATAAAAATACAAATGCGTTTATTATACATATTATGTAAAAGGAAATATGACGATTAAAGTAATAAACTAAAACTAATGTAACCCGGCATCAATATATATATATATAGAACTACTATGTAGCCTGCATTAACTGTATTAAGAGTTAGAAATAACGTTACTTTTATATCAGGGGTTATAAAAAAAATTTTCATAACGATTAATTGTAAAAAATTCGTTATTTTATATTTTGCTTCTATCCACAGTACTAATGGTTTTACAAATGATAGTAAAACAATCATTATTACAATTAGAGAAGAAGTGATATCTTCGAGTTATGCTTATTTAAAATTGGCTTGGGCTTATCAAGTATCAGCCTCTTTTAGATCCTTATTTGTTATTCATCCTCGGCTGAAATAAGTATCAGAAAGTTGTCAGATGTGACATCACGACGAGTTCTATGATTTACCAGAGTTATGTTATGTTATATAAGTAGTCAACCATCTATCTCATGACAGAGCCTCCGCAGAACCAGAGCAAGCAAGTCATACAACACATTACCTTTTTCACAGAAAATTCTTTACCTATATATTTTTGAAGACATTTAAACTAAAAACCTGAAACTTGTGATTAAAAATGACAATATTTTAAACTGTTAAAGTTGGAGAGAAATCCAGTTTGTGAATTTTAGGACAAACTATTATTTAAACATGAGATTATGGCCGAAAAATTATTTTCTTTCTCTAACTGTAACACTTTTGACTTTGTTTTTCTCTTATAAGTGTTGCATTTTAGTCTATTTTTTAGTTTTTCTTATGCCTTCTAATATATAGTTATTCTTACTAATATAATCACCTTTGTTTAAAATTAGTTTCGTATTTCCTTTGTATGGCTTTCTTATAAGGAAATCGGTATTTTTTTCTGTCGAAGCTCAATAAGAGCTTTATACTCTTCTGGACATAAGTTATATGGTTTCCTCTGAGAATTATAATGAAGAAGACAGGGTAAAATTACAGATACGTGTTTTCACCGTATCCAAAGTTTCATCAGTCTAAGAAAATGCAGGAGGATCCTACAAGCGTCTTAACCAAGATTTATGGGAAGACAAGTACGAATCAAACTGCAGAATGTTTAGTCCTAAAGATAACCCATGCACTAATGCCCTTTATTTTCAGATCGTTAAGTTGATAAGAGGACAAGTTTGTTCGTTTATTTGTTGTTAAGCAGAAAGCTACACAGAGGATTATCTATATTCTGCCCAAAGCAAGTATCGAAACGCTGTTTTTAGCATTATATATACTCCTGAGTCACCAAGGTGGGGTGGGGGGGATAAGAGGACAAATTTACGAGATTATTTGATTTCTTTAGGATCAAATCTCAAATCCTCATGTTGAATAGAACCAAGTAAATTCAATTTAAAAAGGATGATTAAAAATACATTGCGACAAAACACTATCATAACTCTTCCCAATTAGATTTTTATATCGATTAAATCTAAATTAAAAGTGAGGTTCAAAGCTCTTAAACAGTCCTTTATTTGTAAGTACAGAAATTTAGAGTACTTATACTTGAAACTAATCTCATCTTTCAAGAACTGTATTAGTTTTTCTATGCATGATTTTAATTTGCGAACACTACGTGAAAAATATTTTTTAATTAAAAAACAGACATATGATGACTTGAAAAAGATTGCACTTTTTCAAAATTTTAAATGAAAATCTTTATCAGTAAGTGGGTACAATTCTTTTTTTTTCCTAAAAATGAACACCGTCTTACTTCCATATCTGTTAGTTAAAGTTCGATCAACAAAGGATTAATTATTTGGAAAACCAAGGGAACAGTAAAACGTTTAAAATCAATAACTATCGTACCAATTCATACGAAAACACATTATTTTCCATCACAAAGTCAGTTTATCCCAGAATTACTTATATAGGTAATTATCCAATCCTCATTTCCTTAAAAATAGAAATAATAAATTACATTAACTATATACATGAAACTCCTTTTGAACCCACTTTTATTTGTGTAGTATGTTTTATATATACACTATGGCTTTTAAAATTGCTGCTATGCTTTGTTTACTAACTAATATTAACTTCCAATAAAAAAACAAGATCTGAAGTTATAGTTTATTTGTAATTAAGCACAAAGCTACACAATGGGCTATCTGTGCTCTGCCCACCACGGGTATCGATACCCGGATTCTAGCGTTCTAAATTCGCAGACATACCGCTGTGCTACTGGGGGGCCTAGAGTTATATAAAAGGATAAGCTCTGTAAATACGTAATATAAAAGTAGGGAAATTAAACAACAAACAGCTTGGGAGTAATTCGCCCCTTTTTTTATTGCAACTGGTACAAGTAGCAACATGAATATAGAAAGAGGGCCAAGGCTTTCTCATTTTTTGTTATTAAACTTCCCCACTTATACATTACATCTATACCGGGTTTACGCTTTATATAATTTTAATACGACATCTTTATATAGTTAACCTCTTTATTCTAACTTGGCTGTCTTTGCTCATATAAAATGTCTTAATCAAATTACTTAAGCTTGTTATTATTATGGATAATAAAGAAACTAAAAGTTTTAGCATTACGCATTACTTTATTAAATAAGTGAATATCGCCTCTATAAAGCGACCAAGTCATATTAACAATAGCATAGAATTCTATATTAACGCTTATTACATTCATGTTCATTTTTTACGTTAATAGTACGGCACAGCGGTATGTCTGCTGAATTACAACGCTAGGAACCACGTTTCGATACCTGTGGTGGGCAGACCTAGATATTCCATTGTGTAGCTTTCTTCTTAAACTACAAACAAACACATTGATAGTACGGTAGCTACAGGAAAGACAACTACATTTTGTAAGCTAAACATGAAACTTACGTGAGTTCTTTCTTGTCCACCCCACTTGTTTTTATTTTGGAAGAGTAGTGACCAACACAACTCACTAGTTCAGTAGTATTGCAATCGAGATTGATCATACACAGTTATTAAAGAAGAACACATATTTTACTGCACAACAATGTTTTAGTTTTGAATTATGCAGCTCAAAGGTTCGGAAGAAAAACTCTTGTTCTAAGTGTAGCAGGAACAGTGTTAAACCAGAAATCTCCAAAGAAATAATGTCTGTGACAAAGCATGGAATCCCAAGAAGTCAAATCTAGACATATTATTGGGGATTCGTATTACATTCTCTAAAGCAAAAAGGCTTGTACAAATGAGCTGGACTTTCTTACGTGAAAATTTTTTAATGCAAATGACTTTTTTGCTCATGCAATTGACTAGTTCTCTACAACTGGCTCCCATATCTGTCAGGTCCAACTACTTGGGCTGTCACATTTCTTCCGACATCTATCATCTAAAGTCAGACAGTTGGAGAGATCAAGATTTGGCACTAGACCCCAAACATTACCAGCTTTGTAGGAGACCTGATGAGCATGCTGAACGAGATTTCTTGTCACTGTACGAGAGCTTTCGAGAGACTTACTCTCGGTTACGAAGATCTCCTTTCGAGTCTGGCTGACGTCAATGAGTAAAGGATAACTATATATCTTTCAGGAGGACACGACCTCTCCAGGAATTGTTCTGATGGGTCTGGATATCTTCTAGAAGGCAATAATGACCTCAGAATAGTAGATAGAGGATATTTTGTCATGTCTGGTGGTGTCGCATCTGGTGAAAGCATAATATCACAGAACCAAGAATGCATGCTATATGATGAGTCAGAGTCTCTGTGGTATAAGCTAGTTCTAAAAATCAGCCACAGTCTACTTAAGCCCCTCTGGACCAGTTCATAGAACAGTTAGAAATTTATATTTTTCACTTTCAGTCTTAGTTATAGATTTTCTAATTAAACATTTATTTGTAAAACCAAAAACGCCATAAACGAATCTGGAACGCTACCTTCAAGCATAAAGTAAAGGCTACAATTACGAAAGAAAACCTTCCGACCCACTAATCACTGGAGTCACACAACTCATTTCTCTTAGCACAGTTAACAAAATAATAAGAAAGGATTTAAGGATGGCGAAAGCTCACTTCCAGAAACTTCACAAAGTTTCATCCACATCTCAACTTAAAAACTGAGATCCCTGCAATCTCATTCGATGCATCTTCAACGATCTTTAATGCCTTTAATATGCTCAACCATGGTTTTTGAAACTGACGTTTCACGCACAATGAAAGGTTTATGGAAAATTTACTAAAATGCGTGATTTAAGACTGATTTCATTATGCTTGAAAACTGGTTACAATGACAGTTGCAGTGTGGGAAATAGTGCGTAACTAGGGGTATTAAAAAAACCCTGTAGACGATGAAGGAACCTGGATTATCAATTTTATAAAGAAAATTGATACTTTTTACAATCTATTGTATTGGAATATCTTAAGTGTATTTAAACTCCATGTATTTTGCAGCTGTAACCAAAATACACCTCGAGAAAGAGTTGTATATCTATGCACTGTCGCTGAGAAAGCCAAAATCAGTTTTTCTCGAAGATTTTTTTAATCTGAGAGGTATTGAGATCTCTCAACCATTAGCACGTACTTTAGATCGGTTATATACTAAATTGTTGTATGAAAGAATTTCTGAGTATATTGCTTCATTAAAATTAGAAGGCCCGGCATGACCTGGTGGTTAGGGCACTCGATCCTTCAATTTGAGGGTCACAGGTTCAAATCCAGTCACCAAACGTGCTCATCCTTTCAGTCTTGGGGCATTATAGTTTGACTGTTAATTCCAAGAGGTGACGGTTTTAGATATTGACTAGCTATAGTCTATAAGTTCAAAATTAGGGACGGTTAGCCCTCGAGTAGCTTTACGCGAAATTCAAAACAAGCAGACAAACCATTGAACTTATACCTTTAATAGAACTTAAAACATACGTTGTTCTTTCAAACTTGTTTTTTAAACTCGGTTAATTCAGTAAAACAGAAACCATTGAAAGATAATTTATTATGAATCTACACTCTAGCCGAAAAATCAATATATATAAAAGCCAAGAGTCGGTCGGTCACGCTTGATTTCTCCGAATTTCGTCAGTTACATGAGTTCATTTCCAGTTTTTCTCCTATAATACGTTTTCTTTTGATTGCCTCTTCCCATTTCAGTTGAATGTAATCCCTAACATAGGCGTAAATAGATCCTAGATTTCTGCACTTTTTCTGCTATATAAAAGCCTCTCAAGGAGGAAGTTCCCAGGACCAGATCAGACATAGCGTTATGTGTGTGACACCACATCATCTACATCATTATGACGTCAAGCTAGGTAGAATCCGAACAGGTAAGCCACGAAGACTCCTGTGAAAAATAAGTTAAAATTAGCGTAAATGTATGTTTGAGAATTATTACGAAAAAGCTTTATTAAAACAGACTGAAAATACCAACTATCTGTAGGGAAGAGGATGACTTTTCCTCAGAAGAAGAACATGTGTGTATGAAATCACATGGTCATCGTATGTTTAATATTTTATCCAAAGACACCAACATGTAGCAGTTTACTTAGTTATATGTAGTGTATTCAGGAGCATTATATAGGAACAAAAGGAAATTTTATATTTCCTTTATTTATTTCATTTGTGTATTGCCAATTTTATGTGGAATAGTTTTGGTTTCCAGTAGTTTCCCGTCATTTTTGACAGGCTTTTACACTAGTAAAATATTATAAATGATATTCGATATTTCCACAATTTGAAATCGTGAGTTTTTATGATAATCCTGTTAACTATTTTAGAGATCTATATTCTGTATTTACCATTCGCAAGGGAATATTATTTAAAATTATTCAACCTATCCTTGTGACACCTATTTTACATTATGCTTGTATCCCTTCTCTCAGACGCTTACACTATAACAAACTCAATAGAAAACTGGGAAATCAAAACTAGATGTATTATTCTATGCGTAGCCTACCAAGGGATCTGAAACAAAATCAATTTTCAAATATAAAATCTGCTTCACTAGATTAACCAAAAATAGTGTAAGGTCAAGGCAACTCATTGCATTACTACAACTGTCTTCCAAAAGAATATAAATACTTCATTTTCTCGAAATTTCTATTTGTTTGATAAACGAAGAACATGAGAATTGGTACATTCAATTTAGCTTTTGTTCTTTCTATTTAAACCTGTGATGTATTTACAAACGTAAATAATTCAGTTTTAGTTTGATGTGTTTTACTCTTGCTATTCTTCATTTTTCAGCATATCTTATAACGTTAGGCTCCTGACATTGACTAGTCAATTAATGAAAACTATTAGGTTTTATTAGTATGAACCACTGCTGTTAATTAACTATTAAATAACTATTAAATAACTGGTTTTGTGATCTATACATAATTTACAGTTAATAATCATAATATAAGTATTAACCAATTAAAGCGCAAGTGGAATTACTGATACATTTTTGCTAATTGCTAAAATGCTGCTAGACAGCATTTGTTCCCCGGTGGCTCAGCCGTAAGTATGAAAAGTTATAACGCTAAAAAGTCGGGTTTCGATACCCTGATTGTGTAGCTTTATGCTTAACAAATAGCTTTGTTTGAAGTTAAGCACAAAGTTGCACAATGGGCTATCTGTGCTCTGCGTACCACGGGTATCGAAACCCGGTTTCTAGCGTTGTATATCCGCAGACATACCGCTGTGCCACTGGGTATGTAGATGTGGGACGTTGTGGATTTCAGCACTCACATCTTACTCTCTTAACTTATATTTTTTGATAATTTTGTTAGATTCTGATCACTTTGTTTTCTTCAACGTGTGAGACTGGTAGACGGTGTATCCCCACTGCAATGTGGTTCCTACTTGTTTAGCCACCTCCAAAACCCAGGGCACATTTTACTTCTAATATTATAGCCTGTACCCTGGGAAACTTTTTAATTTATGCAGTGTTTGTGTTGTTTGGGCCTGTTTTGTTAATTGAAATATATAGATAGATAGTTTGTTTCTTGAAAAAACTACTTGTTTGGAATTAAGCACAAAGCTACACAAACCCGGTTTCTAGTGTTGTAAGTCCGCAGACATGCCGCTGTGCCACTGGAGAGTGTGTGTGTGGGTAGGGGGGTAAGGGGGTAAAATAGAGAAAGTAT
>NW_013665947.1:182549-201932 GCF_000517525.1 Limulus polyphemus | reverse complement strand
TACGAACGAACAACGTACAAACCGTAACCCGTTAACCGTTACGTTAGGTTAGTTAGTTTCGTTCCGACAGACATCGCCGCTGTCGCACGTCGGAGAGTGTGTGTGGTGTGGGGGGGGGGGGGTAAAAATAGCAAAGGTAATATCTGACTACTGATCTCTAACTTGACATAGCTTAATACAGGCCAAGTGGTTAGGGTGATTAACTCGCAATCTCAGGGTCGCGGGTTCAAATCCCCGTCCTACCAAACATGCTCGCCCTTTCATCCCACTATCTGTTGGTATAATAGTAGCCAAAGAGTTGGTGGTGGGTGATGATGACATAGCCCTTGTGTAGCTTTTGGCGAAATTCAAACAAACCAACATAATACAGTTTAAACATTTTTCGTTTTTCCTTGACTGTGTTATATGTTCTAATCAATGACAGACTGCTTTACCGGCTTAAAGTACCTTTATATAAAATTGTTTGTTGAATTTCGTGCATAGCTACACGAGGGCTATCTGAGATAGTCGCTTCTAATTTTGAAGTGACAGACATAAGGGAAGGCATCTAGTCGTCACCATCCACCGCCAGTTCTTGGACTACTTCTGTTAAACCTAATAGTGAGATTTAACCATCACTTTTATAACGCACTTATAGGCCCCAAAATGCAGACCATTATTTTGTTCGTTGGTTGTAACAGTAGGCAAACCACAGATTCTCAAAACTACAGTCTAACATTCTAACCATTGGGCCGCACTCGGGCATTTAATTATAAAACAAAATAGTTTCATCAAATTTAACATTTCGGGAACATGAAAATATTGACAAGTATGTAAGTTTCCCAAAGTATTAATTGCTCCAAAGTTTCTAATATTCAGAGGAAGAAGAATCGTTGATTTAATTTTTATATTTGTTTTAATGTGTTATAGAAGACATATGTGGAATAAAAACTTCCAACCCGTATGAGGAACATTAACACGCTGTGATAACAATAGGCGATGCTGAGATCAGGTAACTAAACCAAAAGGTTGAAATTGGCATTGGACTACAAACAGTGAAATGAGTCAAGCTTAAGACGTATTCTCGTCACACAGGAATTCAAGGTAGAAACCAATGACAGTTTGTTCAGGGGTGGAGAGAAGAACCGGATCATAATCAATGAAACATCATTTACATTGAATCATGATTGGGATCAGTACAAGTTGGGGGTTACATGTCAGCCAACGGTGAGCTATATATAAGATTAGTGGCATCCTGACTGCTGACAAGTACAAGCAAATCCTAGCTCATCGTGTCATTCACTCAGAAAGACGAGCCATCGGACATGGATTCACCTTTATTATCACAGGCATAGAGAAAATATGATGAAATGATATCTAGACGGTAAAGATTCTATATGAACATCCTTATGGCTGTATCAGTTTATGTAAAAAACAGAGCTGATGAAAAGGTGGAGGTGGACAGTCAACTTCGCTGAATTACGGAGAGTAGCATGGGACATTTGGAATAATGTTTCACGGTTGCACATTCATAAATTATACGGCAACATGAAAACGAGGTGTAATGTTTTGTGTAAAACAAAAGGCTCATATACAAATATCTAGTGCATTCTACAACATATTTGCTTTGCTTCTGTATGTTGTGTGACAATGTTTCGAATCATTAATAAATTAACCATCTACTTGCTATTACTCATTGTTTGTGACTCCTGTATGTGTAATACTTCTATGTTTTCGTAATTATTTCCATTTCTGTATTACATTAAAATTGCGTAGTTGCTAACACTTATAATCCTGATAGCGTGTATAGAAATAATGTGTTCAAGTAGCGTTGCTATAAATATATGTAATCCTGATACAATATGCAAAAGTACTAAACTCAAATCGCCTGGTTATAAACGTTTATAATATTGGTTGTATATGCACAGTGTATAACTAACGCTTTAATTATCTTAGTTATAAACACATATAATAGTGGTAGGATATGAAGAAATATGACATTATAAACATATATATAAGTAAATGTTTGTAATATTGATAAAGAAGATAGAAATAATTACCGCAAAAAAAAATCTTGCTATAAACATGTATAGTGGAGGTAGTATGATATGCCAGAATGACAGTTTTAATTCGTTTCAGTAGTCTTCAGAAACATATTTATACGCGTATTACCTTTTATTTTATTTTATTTTCCAGTTAGCTTGAAAAAAAATTGATATGCAACATTTACTTTAAAATTTTCAAAAGGATTGGTTATTATCAAACACAAAGCTACACAATGGGCTATCTGTACTCTGCCAACCACGGATATTGAAACCCGAATCTTAGTGTCGTAAGCCTTCAGACTTGCCGCTGAGCCAATGGGAGTGGAGTTGGGGTCAAGGTAAAAATTATATTAATCAGAATGTTTACTCTGCAGCTTATAAATATATTAAGCTTCAAATGCACTTTTAATACAGTGGCTACGGATCCTTGCAACACCACAGAATATTCCGCGAACTTTAAGCTATAAGTGTGTTATATAAAAGTGATAGTGGGTGCTGGGTGGTAGGGTGCTGTTGAGTGACTACCTTCCTTTTGGTTAGTAGTTCAAAATTAGGGACGGCGGCAGGTAACCTTAGTAGCTTTGCCATAAATACAAAATACAAATAAAATACTGTCATCTCACTTCTAGGCGTCTTGAGAGCATAAAAATATTTGTCTGTAAAGTACTGAAATTTTATAAACATCTGCGTATATTAAGTTTGAGATATAAAAACATGTCTCAAAATAAAGCGCTAAATTGTCTTCTCAACATGGGTGTATCCAAATAAAATGCTCTACATTTTGCCTTAAAATAATACATATGTATCATTAATAAATGTTCACTAATATTCACTTGAAAACATATAACCTGTGTGGAAATAAACTATATTTTTGAATTGACAAAACTTTTGTATTATAGCTCATGTCTCACTTATTATATTTCAATTTACAATACGATTTTCAAAACTGCATTTTCACTGACCATATTGAGTTATTTAACGCAATGTATTATAGCATTAGCAGCCCCCTCCTCTCAGTGGCTCATTGTTAAGTCTTACGACTTATAACGCTACAAACCGGGTTCCTATTCTTGTGGTGGACACAGAATGGATAGCAGACCAGTGTGTGACTTTGTACTTAAAAATAAACAAACAACATTAGTAAATTTACCTGAAAAATTCGGGTTTAAAAAGAATACTATAAATGAAGACGTGGGCTTTTCTCTTTCACTATTTTGAGCCTGAGCAAACGAATTGTTCTTACGACTGCCTATCCATTTAAAAACAATCTTTGAAAGGTTGTCTAGCCTTGTTTGTTAAAACTGATTTATCCAGTTTCACATAACCTTTGACACAGACAAACAATTCTGATTTATATAAAGAGATTATTACAATTAAAGTATATTTAGCTTAGGTCAATGTCAACAATTTTCTTTTTTTAGTATCAAGTAAATTAGGCTATTAAGTTAAGCTTCTCATTGTTTAATTTCTAATATAGCTTCTATTCATGTTGTCAGAAAAACACGTAGCTTCAAGAAGTCTTAATGTAAAACAATAAAAACCCTACAATCGTACGCTTTCGAAAGTTGGACTTTTCTTCTTCAGGGGTAAACCTTTCCCAGTTTACCCCTGAAGAGGAAAGATCTACCTTTCCAAAGCGCTCGGATTATAGGTTTTTTATCGTTTAATATAATTTATATATATATGCCACCCCAAAAAAAAAAGGATCATGTTTCGACAACTCACATATCTTGCAAAGTACTGCCTGAAATTATTTAAATCCTATTGTTTTAATAATAATATATCATGCCTATTTTCGCACTATTCTTCCCTTGGGACAATATTCCATAGCGAACGTTTACACAGAGAATTGGCTGTCTAACTTTCTGTTGAGTCAGTAGGATAATCAATCATTCTAGCCTTGATGTCGTCAGCCAACAAATACATAGAGGTTCATTGGTCTTTGGGCCTTGTGTGTTACACATATATATTTTAAGTTACCTGTATTTAAAAAGAAATTACAATAACCATAAGCAATAAAGATAGACCATAATAATACTTTATATTGTTGTGCTCTTATGGTTTTAGGAACCCATGTTGCGTGTATACTGTAGATTACTGGTTGTTTTCGACGTTTTGATTCAAGTAATAACAAGAATTACCGCCCGTTAACTTTATTGACTAAAACATTAAAATGTAAAAACGAAGTAAAATATAATGCGTGATAGAATACTGTTGTGTAAGGCATGACAAAAAAAAATGCACATCGTGTACCAGATACACCGACAGCACAATAAAGCACGCCTCTTCCTTAAATCTCGAGTGACTGAAGTTAATAACATTAATACTGATTATAGGATATGGAAGAGTGGGTTAGGACAGAGTACACACCACAGACGTTATGACTAAGTAACAAATTAGAACAAAATATCTTCTGAACCAAATTTCCATAATGGTTTAGTTTTACATTAAACGTCTAGAGAATAATCGTGACGTACAACGCAAAGTACTTTACTGATTTATCTATAACCGGTTAGCAGCAATTCCGGTTAATCATTGAAAAACGCTCTTCTTGACTACGAATAGTCATGCTAGCACAATATGAATACAAATATATTGGGATTATTATTTCTGGTGTTATTAATCCTCAATATTTTAAGCTTTTTTGTCCTCTACACGGACTCTTTAAGTTAAACACACGAATTCAAATAATTCAAAGGACATAACTATCAACAAGATTGGTCAGTATTCAATTCATTCACAGTACATGCTTCTTCGAAAATATACCTAATAGATGTTATCAACTTGTTAAGGATTCCTTCCAGAGCGTTTACATTAAATGAAGAATTGAAACAGTCTTATTAGTGAATATATATATATATATATTAAGAATAATTGCTAATTTTATCATACCTCGCAATATACTAATCTATAATTCCATTATATAAGACTACAGCCCAACCATATATCAATCTGTTTCCAATTTTTGCGCAAAGCAAGAGACTATTTGTGTACACATAGGCCTAATGTGGTAACGTGTCGCGATTCCTGAATCCTGGTATTCACAGTTCAGTCAGTCTGAGCCACTTGACTACGACTACAAACTTCCGTTACTGACAATATCCCGACCTACGCAAATAAATCATGATTTTTATATTTTGGACACATTTTTTTAGCATAATTTGAAAGTATTTTCTATTTCATCTCAAATTTAATACAATACTAAAGTGTACAAGTGTATTCTGAGGTTATTCAAATCGACAAGATTTGTCTTTCCACGAAAATTACATAACACGCAACCGTTACGTTCTCTAACAGAATCCATGCCATTTTCAGCTTTTATTTAAAGCATGTTTAGACTTACCCATGACTGGCACTAAAACAGTTCAAATTAGCGCTTTACAACAACAACAAAACTAACAAATTCATCTGAATTGCAGCTCAAACTACATAATTTAAACATTATCAAAATTCTGTTTTCGATATGAAATCTAATAACATAGTAATTCATGATATTTGAAGAAAAAAGCACTTGGGTCAATTCAATATAAAACGATAAGCTGGTAATAAACTTTTGTGTTGGGTATACTTAGTTAACGTGCACAGTAATAAACCAATGTTAGGTCCAACTGTTCTTGAATTAAGAATGATGTAGATAGATATATATATATGTGTGTGTGTGTGTGTGTGTCTTGTTAATATTTAATCATTTGTCATACTGACTAATAAAACTCAGGAAGTTCGAAAAAGACAACAACACATACGTTATTTTATATTAACTTAAAATAACTAACATAAGAAAGCCTAGATATATTGTAACATAGTTTCATATATAAATGTCCATTATTCAGATGTTATATTTCAGTATCCACATTTTACATTAATTGTGACCTACTAAAATTATGTATAGTCGTCAAATATAACTAGGAGGTTTCCCTTGTTAACTTTGCCCTTAAAATGGGTCGTTTTTGTTTGTTTGTTTGAAGTTAAGCACAAAGCTACACAATGGGCTATCTGTGCTCTGCCCACCACAGATATCGAAACCCGGTTTCTAGCATTGTAAGTCCACAGACATACCGCTGTGCCACTGGGGGGCAAAATAGGTCGTTATGGCTCTTTATAATCTTTTGCAGAAGAAAAGCTGAAAGTCTAGTGTGTTTAGTTTCAAACCCTATTTATTGAACACACGTGTAAAGATACATCATCAAAATCCTTTTCGTATTGTCGACATTTACACAGCTGTGTTTGTTATCCTCTCAGGCAATGCATATTCCGCACTCGTTATCCAATAAAATCGGTTTTCTATTCAAATAGCGTTTAGCTAGGGACTCAGATAAGCCGTAGAACAGCGTCAGTTAGAATTTTCTTCGGTTGATTCCTCAATCAAATTGTATAACCATTGAGACTGTATTGTTTGGTTAAATTTTGTTTATTTCCCTATTGCCTCTGAGTTTCCAGGAAAATGTATACAATATAGCCAACATTTTCTGGCTTTTAGATTGAAATTTTCAAACGTTTTGTTTCAGGGTGTTCATAGTCGATAAGTAGTATTTGTTATTCTACGTTTTTGGACTTAATAATTCACTTTACAGAAAACATGAAACGTATTTTTAAGAAAATATTGTTTTACAAAAATTATAATAATATCATTTCTTAAATAGATTTTCTACCTACATATCTCATTCGTCTCAGTCCCGAAGTTTGCACAAAGATAAAACTTTTCAACCAACCTCTTAGGGAACCTGGATATTTTGCAAAAACACTAAAAAAGTGCAAAATAGTAGTTCGAGCATTAAGTTTGCATTATAACGACTCTGAAAATATGGTACATAGGCCCACGGGTTCGCTAGTAATCCTATAGTATACAAAGTCGAGTTAAATATTTTATAATAGCGTATAATAGTTGAGGCAATTTTTTAAGTTCTAATAAAACTTGTTAACGTTTTGGTGTAGATTTATTCTGAATATTTATTGTTTCTTTATTTCAGTATGTCGGCCTAGTGTTTTGTATGCCGGACCTTGTACCAAAGATCCCTGATTTGCGTCTCGTTGCTACAAAAAGTCACTCTCGGCACTTTGGGGGCGTTCGTTATAGGTCATCCTCTACAATTCGACTAGAGCAGACTGAGAGTTTTCGGAAGGTGTTTTTAACTATCTGCCCTCCCTCCAATTTATCAGTTCGAAATTAGAGGCATCTAGTTCATATAGGCTTTGTATAACTTTACGCGAATGTGACGAAACAAACAAAGTTTATTTAAAAACATAAATAACTAAGTTTTAACTTTACATTTAATGTATTAAAATTAGCAACACAATTTTAATTCATTAATTGATTACACAACATAGCATTAATTACGTAACAAGTTAAGTTAGTTTTCACGTCATATTTTAGATAATAGTTTCAGTCAATATTATTAAAGTTAATCGCTTCGTTCAAAGCAGAAATGCCAATAATAAAATAATCATAGTTAACATTGTTAAAGATTTCACAAACATTACAATGATTCTAATACAGTTGGAATTAGAATAGTTTAGGTATTATCAAATTTAGTCAGGGTGTTTTAAGCTTGCTAAACACAAATGTGTGATAGCAATGAAATTAAATTGTGAGTCCTAAAGCAATAGTTAATTTCTTGATAATAACATTTCTAGTATATTTCAATCCCCCACTTTAAGGAGACAGAAAATAAAGTATATGAAATGGCTTACTAAAATTCAGTGGAATGTCATGTAAAATTTAAATATAGATTTACCCAGAGCTGAGAAAGTGTAACTATGTCATTTTTTTAAATTATTCACATGTGAAATTAGCGTTTCATTCAAGCTAAAAATCAAAATGAAATATTTACGTAAGTTATATACTTTTCCAAACACTCAAAATGTCAAGTTTTGTATTAACTTTGTTTTTCAATCGGATGAGAAAAAGAGAGGGAATTATAATATATTTTATTATCGCCATTGATATGCTGAATAATCAATTATTTTCAATAACAGTACATCGCTATCTATACGCTTAACATTATTACCTTCAAATTTGTATTTGTCAATGTTAGAGGATCAGTGAATCAACTAGCTTGAAATAATCACATAGTAAGAAACATTTCCCCAAGTATTAACTGTTACAGTCTCCACAATTGTGGGTAATACTTATGGGCAGAATATTCCTCATCTGCGGTTCACCAGAGACAAAGTCATCGTTTTATTTGTAACAACCTATGTGGCCAACTGTAAGTATAAAACAGGACTTCTCGCGCTTAAGTCAGACTCATAAGGCTTATTCCACACCGTCTTGTCATTGATAATCATCCCCGTTGCTATTTTAGTTTCATATTAAATTCATAGGCAATATGCTACAATTCCTAACGGTTATATGGTACAGATGGCCATTATTTGTCGTAAATGACTTTTTACGACTTACTCAGGTTGTTGTTTTTTCTGTAATACCAGTTGTCCAATAGCACAAATCAGCCTCCATATTACATAAATAGATTCATAGAACTGTCTCTCTGCTCTCTGCTTTCCAACATGTGAACAATCCGGAGAACCCGTTTGTCCATTAAAAGGTCCCCATCTATCATCAGTGGGTAACATGTTCACGCAATTACACAGAATCGATAACAAAAACAAGATATCAGTAAATAATCAGATGTTAAAACGCAATAGGGGGTATTTTAAAATGAGTTTTGAAAGTCAATATGGTTAATATACACCCCAACGTTAATTCTAGGGTTACAAGTGTTTGTTTGTTAAGGATTTCGCGTAAAGCTACACCAGGGCTATCTGCGCTAGCCATCCCTAATTTAGCAGTATAAGACTAGAGGGAAGGCAGCTAGTCATCACCACCCACGGCCAACTCTTGGGCTACTCTTTTACCAACAAATAGTGGGATTGACCGTCACATTATAACGCCCTCACGGCTGAAAGGGCGAGCATGTTTGGTGTGACGGGGATTCGAACCCGCGACCCACAGATTGCGAGTCGAGCGCCCTAACCACCTGGCCATGGGTTACAAGTGAAAACAACATAATATTACTTCTAGCTAGTAGTTAGAAGTGGTTATACTAATATGAACATATCTTATTCTGTCACATCAGTATGACTCTAAAAACATAATAAATACATCCATAATGAAATAATTTTACTTACATATTTCTTGATAAGCATACGTTAAACTTTATAAATTCGACTAAATATCCACCACTCAGTTTGTAAAGTGACAAGAATTGATACATTGCATAGCGTATGCTACATTCATATTTTAGCACTCTATTATCTTGTGATACGAAGGTTGACGTTTTATAGCCTATACTCTGTAGAATAGAGCCATTTCATTATATCGTTATAGCATTAGCACTTTCATAGTAGCATGATAATGGGATATGCAGGCATACCATATATTTTCTACTTGTTTTTATTAATATCAGAATTTTTATTTTTTATTTAGTTTCTATGCAGTTTTGCATAAATATGTGGTCCAGAAAACCGTTATAGTTTGCCTTGTTTTGTTTCTTTGTTCTCTATAGTAGATAACACATACTCTGTCAGATGGAATATTGTGATCTACTTCGCTTGAGTATTAAGAGGGTTAACGAATGTAACGTCATTTGCTGGCCAAGTGGATGATGTCTATATGTTTCAGCTGGTAAATGCTGTGAGAGAGCAACAGTCACGTTGTGAAACCGTCACAAGAGAAATAATTCGAGCTTTCCAAAATCGAATAGTTGCTTCAGTTATACCTGGTTTCTGTGTATTGATGATGAATTCTCAGGCTACTGCTATTTTTTAAAGGTTTTTGTTGTACTCTGTAATATAAACTTAATACATCCATTCAGTTATAAGCTTGATAGATGGAAGATTTCCATTTAGTTTTGTGTTGTTGTATTGTTTTCCAAACTTTTCGTACAAAGCTACTCTAGATCTATCTGCCCACATCCATCCCTAATTTTGAGCTTATAAGCTAGGGGGAAAGCAGATAGTCAACAGCACTCACCGTCAACTATTGGTCAACTGTAACTGAATAATTGGATTTGACCATTACCCTTAACACGCGCCTTAACAGTAAAGTAGGAAGCTATCTATAATTCGACAGATTGCTTTTAGTTCATATTTCTTAAGATTTTTATTAAACGTTATTTTTATTTAACAAACTAAAAGATAATATCAGGATACTAAATAAATTATCAGGGTTTGTTACTTCTAAATAAAAAATTGTCATTTAAAGCGTATCATTGTTAATGTTTAATAAATATTATTTGTCTTTTACATCAAGATTCTTAGTTTTCTTTCGGCATTGAGCACACTCTTAGTAACTTGTTAAAATATAACACAACAGAATCATTAAATAAAGGTTGGAAATCTAGTAAGCATCTAAGTTCTTAACGTAAAACAAATATTAAATCAGTTTTGTGTGTCTAGAGTTATTTTAGAGTACCCCATGAAATTCCCTTTTGATTTTCATGTCACTGGATCGTTAGTTTCTAAACTGTTGTTCAGGCGATGTTTCTGACTCTACCACAGAGTTTATAATAATTTAGAGACAAAATTATGTTCATCCTTTTTGCCTGAAGAAAAAAGTTTGGAGAGAAACTTAAACTAAAATATAATATTATAATCATTCATTATGTAAACATTATATAGTTTGTCTCCTAATAATTAGGACAAATTCTAATAACATTTGAGTTAAATTTCCGGATTTTAGTTGATTTTACATGTAATGCTTTGATTGATAATCATTCTTAACACATTATGAGTTGATCATATCCTAGATATTTGAAAGTTAACATGTTTTTCTTTGTTCTTGCTTTTTCGGAAGCTGTAATTAAGTATAACTCGCTTTTTTCTCAGTGCTCTGCCTTTGATATTTAAAATCACCTTAATTATTATAAGTATATGTATTTTCCTTAATTTATAAATATTTTTTTATGAAACACAACCTAACCTTGTTCCTAATAGATAAAACTAGTTATAAGTTCTACCAAACGTAAACTACCAATTTTGAGCATCTAAGGGATAAATTGAATCCTATTTGCGATTGAAAATATTATCTTAGTTTAAGATCGAAAATAAGAGAGGGAAATATATTTTTTAATGTATTTCCATAATGTCTGACAGTTTCTTATCGTGAACTTATCCATGAGTAGGATTTGTGTTCATAGAAGTTCAGGTTACTGTTGAATCAAAGAAATTCTCTATCTAAAATTGAGAGCCAGGCGTGTCCTAGTGATTAGCATGTCTGCACTCCACACTTTTAGGCCATCGGTGCGTTAAAAGAGTGAGGGTAAAATCCCATTTTTCGATCCTTCCCTCTATTGTATCAATTCATAAATAAGGGCGGCTATGCGCAGATATCTAATGTGGAACTTTGGGTTAAAAAAGTATCTAAGTATACAAATATTGCACCACAGGCTAATCAACACTTTCAACTTGTCATTTTAAGAAAGTGATTTCCAAGGCAATAATGATGTTTATGCTTTTTTACGTAATCAAATTAGAATTTACTCTTAATCACTTATTTAAAAGGTTTAAATCAAAGATTTGCTACTTTCCACACCACGCACATACGCAGGGGGGGATTCGAGGGGGTTCGACGAAACCCCCTATTTTCGTGATGTAAGAAAATTATGCTTATATAGTTATAGCACAGCTGCTTATGGTATTTAACGTTTTCTACATAGTTTACATTCTTCTGATGAAGCATTAGCATTTTTTGGTTTGAAGTAGTCGCATGCTATAGCTTCTGTTGACACTTTGTAATTGGAAGTCCAAAGCCGTATTGCTACTGTCAGGTTTTGGAATTCTGTACAGTAGGTGTCTGTGACTTGTTGGCGATAAATTCTAATAATAAACAAACAGCAACACAGACCACTTGTTTGAAATAATGTATTAAAACAAGTCAATCGTATATACAAATGTTCATTACACTGTTGGTTATCACAGTTGTATCCAGATCTTTAAATAAGTGTCTCTTTTTACGTCAAAGTCCACACAGGCTAAATAATTAAATGAGGTGTACACAAACCAAAGAAAGACTGAGTGTCCTAGCTTTAATACACAATCATTATGACACTTCTATCAACATTGAAACTGTTTGTAAGTTATTTATGGAAAAGCACCAAAGAAGAATGGAGCATGCTAACACGTTATTTCAGTAGTGCATACATGTATCTATATGATAGCGAATAACTGATATATCTAATATACTATTGTTGTACAAAGTTTAAATTAGTAAAATAAATTAACAATTAATAACTACTCTCCATGTACAGTACTTTACTATAAGAAAACATACATATTTATGCTAATTTAAGTCTAGCTCCCCATGCAGTGTTACAATAGAATGATGATTTGACTTTTCATTGGATGTTTGTGGATTTCATGTGAACAGCCATGTTTAAGCTATATTTCATGCAAAATTGCTTCCAAATTTAATCCCGTAGCACTTTTTTTTAATTTTCTGGGGGCATGCCCCACACCCCCGTAGCATTAATTAGCATGCTTTGAATGCAGATTGTGCTTCGCACAATATGTGTTGGCTTTTTATCTTATGAATTAGAAACCCTCTTTCAAACATTCTGCGTACGGGTCTGCACACTGCAATCATTTGTTGTTGTTTTTTATTGTAAAGAGATTGACTATCTAGCCTATCCCCAAGGTTCACAAAAGCTAGCTATGCATGTTCCTCCATTGTGCAACTTTAAAGGTGTGTGCACTTAGTACTAATGGCAGCAACTGCAATTTATCTCGCTGACATCTTATTGCTCACAGTTCTGATAAAATATTTGAACTTGCAAACGAACTGTGAGCTATAGAGATAAAGATGCGAAAGAAAGAACGAATATTACAAAATATATTCAATCCTTACTGCTCGACAGAATTTTTAAATAGTTCAATCATTTGTGTAAATTAGTCAGAGAAGTTTCTTTTTAAGAAGAAAGAAATATATTTACATAAATCTTTAGTTGTGAAAATGCCTTGTCCCAATAGCAACAAGCAATGTGGTTATAATTTATGCGAATCGTAGGTTAAACGTATGAAGCGCCTATTGATTGTCTTTACAAGTTGCACTTTATCTTCTGTCTGTCTCACTCTTAGCAACCGACCGCTACATATTCATCACTTAAAGCTTTCAAACGCATTTTTAAACACCAAAAGATGTTTAGCGAACAATGTTGCCCAATTCGATTCCATTACCATACAGATTTCAAGTCATAGTGTGGTAAGTTCTCATACATATAGGAATTAGTTGATTATATACATTGCTGATATACAAGGGCAAACAACTTCCACTGTGATTTGTACAGATTGTCTCTACATCTAATGTATATACAGTAATGGAAATAACTATGGAAACATGCCAGTAAATCACATTCAGTAGAAATAAACAATGAGTAATAGGAACTAGAATGGTGAATTTATTAATGCCACAAAACATTATCACAGAAAATACAAAATAAAAGTGAATACGTTGTGCAATACACTAATTATAGTATGGCTACTCTATACGTTATACAGGACATTAAATCTTGTGCTGCCATACATTTTATTAATGTACATTGTGAAATATCGTTCTAAACGTCCTGTGTTACTCCCTACAAATTAGCCGAGTTGTATGATTGCCTTGAATTAAACGATCTTAGTTTACGTAAGCCCATACAACCTCAAGATGTTTTATACAGAGGCTTTATGCAGGTAAAGCCCTGGTTATAATTGTTCCATTGGCCTCTTTACCTTTTTCATCACATTTTTTTTTGTATGTTTTGGATCATTGTTTCACTTAAAGATAAATATCCGTTCAATGACCCGCGTTTCTGAGGAAATATCATGATGGATCAGAATCTGCCTGCACTAGTCAGCGATAGAGTGCCATCAATGTTATGTAGATCACCGACACCGTTGGCTGAGATGCAGCACCAAACTTGTACTGATCGTCAATTATGCTTCCCTATAGATATTGTGTATTGACCATGACATACCGCTCTTCTCTCCGCCATCGAACGAATTGTCGTTGATTGTTACTAAACAATTCGACCTTGGGTTCATCTGTAAAGAGAACACGTCTCCAGCTATGATTATTCCATTTTCTGCGGTCCAATACCCATTTTATCCTTTTGATTTGCTTTACTTCTTCTCAACACGTGACTGTACTTTGATGCAGTTCAATTTTTATATGACAAAAGGGTGGAACTCCAGTAGTATTTGCATTTAATACTCTTTTCTCTCACTATTTGTTCATTGTTCATTGCACGTACAGAAGGATAAAGAAACGAAGTGGGATAAATATCATTTTTTGTCGTTCACTTGTATCATGACGTAAAAAAAATCAAAACGTTTTTTTTTCGATATTGGAAACTCTTATGATATATGTATATAAATACACTGTATACATTTCTCAATTCTATCAATGTTCTAAGACATTATCAAAACTATATTTCAACTCTAATGTAGATTTATAATGGTGTATTTATGACTTACTTATTTATAATTAGAATTTTGTTAATCAATCTCTAATTATCGTTTGCTCGCTTTGGTTAAAGGATTTTTTTTCTTTAAATTTCTTAATGTCGTATGGAATGTACAAGAAAAGCTTGAATGTCGAGATGGGTTTTTGTTGTTGTTGTTGTTTTCTCCTTTTTATTTCTTTTTTTTAATTCCCTCTATTTTGGCGAGTAATTATTTTCTTAATATTTTTTATTATTGTGACTTCATTTGTATTTCACTCACGGTAGCTTTATTTTCGCCTTCAATAAAATAAAATATGTTGTAATGATTTTCTGAGATTGATTATTTTTTCCTATGTAACAAAAGGATTTATAAGTTTTTTAGCTTAGTTTTGTGTATCGCACGTTTTTGTTCCGCCCTTATAACCATCCTCTTTTCATTTTGTTCACAATTTCATTCCCAAAAGCTTAACATTATTTGTTTAATGTTACCATTTTTATGCTCATAGGCTTATCTACATCTTTAGTAAGAATTTATTTTTATCTTCTGAAATATTTAGATGTTGCTTAGTTTCCTACATTTTCTAATTTGTCTTTTGTTTAAAATCTGTTTCATTTTCTTTCTATTTTCTTAGGTTAAACTGTTTACCACATTCTCCTACATATTTGTTCTCCCATTACTACCTCCTTTTATTACCATTTCTTGTTTATATTGAGTTATGTCGTTTGGCAATTGCGTTAAAATGTTGTGCTTTGTTGATGATTAGATCAAGTGAACTTTTTCCTTTTATATGACCAAAACATTTTTGCTAGTTTAAAAGCAGCCAAGTTAGTATAGAGGAGTAAGCCATTAAAAGTTATGATATCAAAAACATTATATGAAATAATGTAAATATGTAAAAGTGAACAAGTAAAATAAGAAATAATTGGGAAACATTTGATCTCTTTCTATGACAAACACAATAACCAATATTTCGCATTATAGAAAATCTCGTTTATGATTAAGGCTTATGTACGTAGTTGGTTTACAGAAATTTAGCAATGTCATTCTTTGACATTAAAAATGTTATGAAATAAAAATGTAAAGAAAAGATACTTCCTTTCTCTTTAACCAGTTATAAAGCTGTCGTTGTTATAAAAGTATTCGTATCTAAAAACATAAACGCTAATCAGTTATGTCACCAGAAATTTACAGTAGTCTCGTATTTTTCATTTTTACATGATCACAAAAAAATATACTGATTTAGTTAGTCAAATAAATGAGTAATTTTTTCATGAAAATTTACATTGCTAACGATTTTAGTAATTAGTATCTTCTTGGTTCTGCAACAAATGTATTACCCTTTTATAATTATAAAACGTAGTTTTTCATTATATTAATTTAAGACCTGCTATATCCTGCTGGGGGGGGGGCTTTTCTCTAGAAATTCAAGAAGAATATTTTCTCCCAAAACACACAAAACGTCTCGATAAAGGCCGATGTAATTTAAATTTTGATTTATGTTTCAATTTATTTCAACATGGTTTTGTATTCTAATTTGTTTTAGTTTATTAGCTGTGAATTCTGTTAAATCACTATATGAGCGAGCATTAAACTAAATATTACAATTCATATAGATATAAATTATCACTGTAATTGAATTAAACATTACGTTCTTGTCACAAGCTGTACATACAAATTACGCACAACTATCCTTACTGCTCTAAGCATACGTACCGAATAACGTTAAATTATTTGTTTCCGTTTTGGTGTATTTCACATTATAATTCATAAGTTTCTTTTTTTGAATGCTTGAACTATAAAATCAGCAATACTTATATATATGTTTATTCTTCTCTGTAATTATTCAAACAGTACGTAAGCAATTATATTTTTGAAATTCTTGAATACATGAAATGAATTTGTTTTTTGGTTGATGTTAAGCGCAAAAGCTACACAATGGACTAATTTTGTAGGCCTGCAAACTTACAGATGAGCCACTGGGGGCTGAAATAAGTCTTCATTTAACTTGATGTTAAGCGCAAAGCTACACAATGGACTAACGTTGTAGGCCTGCAAACTTACAGATGAGCCACTGGGGACTGAAATAAGTCTTCATTTAACTTGATGTTAAGCGCAAAGCTACACAATGAACTAACGTTGTAGGCTAGCAAACTTACAGATGAGCCACTGGGGACTGAAATAAGTCTTCATTTAACTTGATGTTAAGCGCAAAGCTACACAATGGACTAACGTTGTAGGCCAGCAAACTTACAGATGAGCCAGTGGGGGCTGAAATAAGTCTTCATTTAACTATCTCTTGATATGGGCTAAAAACTGAAAATAGTACGAATAAAATATTTACGAGCGAGGGTTTTTTAGGGCAATATTGTAAAATGTTTACTCTACACATTTCATGGGAAATGTTTGTCAGTGCGTTTAAAGGAGTAGTCTCGATAATTAATTGTATAACTTTAGATAGGAAACTTTGTGTAGTTGTAGGCTTACTCTAGTAATCAGAAACATTCTATGCACTTGTATACATTCTCAATTAGATATTCTAGCATTAGTGTTTTAACCCTATCCATGTCGTGCTCATTACATGTGATTCACAGGGCATAATGCTAAAGCGCCTGAGTATCATAAAGTGATATACAGCTACATTTATTTGACATAGGAACTGGTTGTTTTGGTTCAACATATGAGATTATGAGCATCACATGCGACGCCCAAAGCGCATGAGAATGATGATAGGCTAAGTTACTTTCACCAATAGAAAAGGTAAACCTAGTATAAACACAACAAAACTCTCCACTCTACTTCTTTCCATAATTCTAGGATATGCTTCACTCATACCTACTTGGGTAAGTAGTCAGATAAGCGTAGCCATAAAAACCAATAAATGACCTAATACAGGAAAAGGGTAAATATTTAATCTACAATTCTTAACTGACAAAAATAATAAGTCCGTTATTTACGTTTTTACACAAAAATGATTTACATTCAAACTACAAACTGAAAGGTTATCAAAACGTGAATGCTAGAGCTAGCTGGAAATCTTAGTCCATGACGCTTAATTTGCTTTGATTTAAAAACATACACCTGAATTTGCAAACAAAGCTCATTTGAAAGTCATATGAAGTTCCATTTGATAACGTATACTCACGATTACCTGCAGATACATTCTTCCTGTTTTTCCCTGCAGATAACTTTCCACCATATGCGCGTATTAAGGTGTATACTACACACATGTTTTGATGTCAAATGGCACCTGATGTACAAAGATGACCTACAACCTCATGAAAACAAAAGAGTGTTCCAATGTCATTCTGTTCCAAGAATAGTTCTCATTGATAATATAATATGGAGAGAGGTATGGAGTTTAATATTAATCATATAGTTTCTTTTTAAGGTTGATCTTATTAACACATGTATTCGCTATCTTGTGAGCATAATGATTTACGTAAATGCTCTTTGGTTGTAAAAATTCTTTTGTCATATCTTGATAATATTTATTTATTAAAACATTTTTATTTACAATACTTATGCGTGTACAAGTCTAAAATTTATAACACGTTATAAACTCAATATACCCTAAGCATTTTCGGTTTTTATGACATTACGAAACTCAATATACTCAAAACAATTTCAGGTTTTACGTTTTCAATATAGTTTGTTTCAGTAGAAGGATAATTAAACATACCAAATTAACCAGTTGCAGGTTTTACAAATTACATAAAAATACTTTTTTGTTTCCAAATTTTCGTGAAAAGCTACACAAAATATGCGCACTGCGATCTCTAATTTTGAGCTGATGGACTAGTTGGAAGACAGCTAGTCAACACCACTGACCGCCAACTCTTGAGCTATGTCCGTCTGAACTAACTGTGGGAGTTCACCATCACTTTATAGCGCACCCATAGACTCAAAGTGCATATCATCATTTTTCAGTAACGGGATGGGATCCATGAACCCTCTTAACACACAAAGTCTTGGGCTACGTCCGGACTATTTTAAAATATTTAAGCTCCACTATGACATTAAGTCACTTAATCAAGGGGGTTATACAGTAAATACATTATGTTAAACAATTTTGTTTTTACTTCACACTTGCTTGAATTCTCATTATCTTTAGTTTCTTTATAAATTATTTGTATCATTCAAAAGAAATCATGGTGTGTTTTTTACCATTAATGCACCACACTTTTAAGGTTGTTACTGGTCGTGTAATAATGTTAACATCACTCAATATTTTAAGGTTGTTACTGGTCGTGTAATAATGTTAACATCACTCTATATTTTAAGGTTGTTACTAGTTGTGTAATAATGTTTACACCACTCTTTATTTTATGGTTGCTACTAGTTGTGTAATAAAGGTAACATCACTCTATATCTTAAGGTTGTTACTAGTTGTGTAATAATGTTAACACCACTCTATATTTTAAGGTTGTTACTGGTTGTATAATAATGTTAACACCAGTCTATATTCTAAGGTTGCTATTGGCTGTGTAATAATGTTAACACCACTCTATATTTTAAGGTTGTTACTAGCTGTGTAATAATGTTAACACCACTCTATATTTTATGGTTGCTACTAGTTGCGTAATAATGGTAAAACCACTCTATATTTTAAGGTTGTTACTGGTCGTGTAATAATGGTAAAACCACTCTATATTTTAAGGTTGTTACTAGTTGTGTAATAATGTTAACACCACTCTATATTTTAAGGTTGTTACTAGTTGTGTAATAATGTTAACACCACTCTATATTTTAAGGTTGTTACTGGTTGTGTAATAATGTTAACACCACTCTATATTTTAATGTTGTTACTGGTTGTGTAATAATGTTAACACCACTCTATATTTTAAGGTTGTTACTAGTTGTGTAATAATGTTAACACCACTCTATATTTTTAAGGTTGTTACTAGTTGTGTATAATAGTTAACACCATCTATATTTTAAG
>NW_013665947.1:170705-181549 GCF_000517525.1 Limulus polyphemus | reverse complement strand
GTTGTTACTAGTTGTGTAATAATGTTAACACCACTCTATATTTTAAGGTTGTTACTAGTTGTGTAATAATGTTAACACCACTCTATATTTTAAGGTTGTTACTGGTTGTGTAATAAAGGTAACATCACTCTATATCTTAAGGTTGTTACTAGTTGTGTAATAATGTTAACACCACTCTATATTTTAAGGTTGTTATTGGCTGTGTAATAATGTTAACACCACTCTATATTTTAATGTTGTTACTGGCTGTATAATAATGTTAACACCACTCTATATTTTAGTTAAAAGCTAATGATTATACCATTTGAATTTATTCTAGTTTGGTAGTAAGGAGAAAACATCTTTATGTGATAAGCTGGAATTTACTTTGCGGCTCTTTTACTTTTGTAAAAATAAGTCACTTGGATAAAGGCTTTAATAACCATAGGAAAACATTATGTAAATTTATAAATGATACATTAATTTTATTTTCATCTTCAGTTATTTTATTATTTAATTCTAATAAGATTTCACAACATATTTTCGTTAGTTATTTAGAATTCTTCCTTTCCCAAATTGTATTTAAAGGTTCTCAATATTTTTATATAAATAAATAATAACCAATATTGCTAAACAATCCAATATTTTACTATTTATAGCTTTATCGAGCATAGTTATACAGAGTTTTGTAAAACTGTCTAAACGGTTAATGTGTATCACATACAGCTTTTGTTTATTTGAGTTGCATTTTTCTGAACCTTATCCACTATTCAAATAGTTGCTGGAATATCTAAAATGAATCAATTTTATTAAATAACTTCTATATTTTTCTTATTTCCATAAAAATTATTAATGTACTATTTTGTAACAAGCTATAAATGTTGCATTTTCGTTATATACTGAAAGCTCCTTCTAGATAACCATTTATATTCCTTGTAACATTTTATGTTGCTAAAATTTGTGCAGTAAAGATAATTGTATTGTTTGGAAACTATTTGAAATTAAAGATAAATCGTGAATTGTAATATGTGTGTTTGTGCGTAGTTATTTTTGAAGTGGAAAGGATACTTAAGGCTAATGTTCTTCCAACATTATCGCTACTGAAAAAGTGTTGTTTTTTTTTACTTCAACTTTCAGATGGTTTAACGTTGGTTAATATTAACTTCCGATCAGAACAAGCTATGCAATTAGAGCGAAACTGAAAACCAGCCCGACAATCAGTGTAGTTGATTAAATACACTTTTTTATGTTCCTACTTATAAAGATTATAATGCATCGTTTCATCAGTTGGATATCCTCGCTTTAATGATATTTTCTGTCGTAATCCCAATTATATCTCACGTGTTTCGGTCAGCTCAGGAGATTTAAGTTATTCCTAATTACATATATTAAGCCAATACGTAAAAATAATCTCTATATTAAAAGTATAATAATAGAAAATTAATGTAAAACTAATAGCATTCGATACATTAAACAGTGTAATCAAATGAACTAACAACGCATAAATAATATAGTATACCTTACTTAGAGAACACAGAGACACTAGTTGTTGGCTTGAACTACTGTCGTAGATGTTCTGAGATGCTGTTTTCGGGTGCTGAAGAGACATATTTAAACAATAACTAGCATTAAGGGTGACTTCCCCTCTGACATAGATAATAGAAATACTACTCACTAGATATATATCAAAATGCGAAGCAAGTTATATAACTGGTTATACAAGAATTGCAATTAGTAAGTGAACTGATTATGTTCTAAACTTGGTCACAATAATTTGAAATAAAAACTAATTTTGAAGGGAGATTACAAAAAACATTTTGCACGTAGTTTTTAATCATTCTCGGTGGTACAAATGTCATGGTCCTCCAGTGAATCAGCGGTATGTTTATGGACTTATAATGCTAAATTTTGGGTTCGATTCCTCGTGGTGGACAGAGTGTAGTGAACCCATAACATAGATTTGTAATAAAGCAAAAAATATAAAGTGATTTTTATTGAAATGATAAGTATTATTTTATTATTTTTAAAATCCCCCAAAACATATTTGTATGTATATCACTACTATATTCAGCATCGAGCGTACTACTTGCAATATATATATATATATATATATAAATATATTTTTAGCGATTGGATATAATAATATAATATACATTATTTTACTGTGTTTGAATGAAAAAGCCTAATAGCACTCTCACTTCGTTCCTCCAATCTCATTAAACTTTAATGAAGACAAATTCATCAAAAGATCAGCAGTATATGACAAGCAGAATTTTTCCAATGTCTCTAATTCTTGTAAATATAAAACCAAATCTACCAGATAATCTGAAGACACCTTGTTGTCCACATGAATGTAAGTAAATATTTGGAAAGACAAAAACAAAATCTACCAAAATAATCAGAAACGCTGTCAACATCTTCACTTATGATATTCAAAATGTGTGCACATGTTTCAAGGAAAAAACAAAAACATCAGAACCAATAAAGTTTTAATTGTGTAACGCTTTCTTTCATATAGTTGGGAAGGCATTTTGTGGTGCTTGTTCTTCATGTTCACAAAAACATTATTCTTTCTTGGATAAATTTCATCTATTACCTTAATTTTTTGCACAAAGTTTATTAGTTTTGAAATAATTCAAGATATTATTACTTTAGTTTTAAAAGTTAACTGAGAAAAGATGTATTCGTGTTCATGAGTAATACAAATCTGTTATAGGATTTAAAGTTATACATATAATGCTATTTTCCTCTTGCTAGTCTACCACACATAAATAAGAATATATATTCAATTTGTCACTCAAACTTTTTTCGTGTAAAGTGTTCACCAATACTTATAACATTACTTGATGTAAGCTATATAACATTATTGATTGTAAACTACTGATAATAGATAAAATGTGTTTATCATGAAAAAATCGGTAATTATTGTGATTTCATGAACTGAATTCTATAATAATCGACTTATTTTGGAACCATTTAGTCAAAAATGTGAGCTATTAACATGTTAGTCCGATCATAGATTTCCACTGCTGGTGCTATCGAACAGCGTATCCAATTTTAAAGTTTTATATGCTAGTATTTCTAGGGAATTAGACTGGCAAGTTCAAGATTTATTTCTACCACGCTATATAAGCTTGTACATTTGCTTATGTAAAACTGATACCCAATTGGATACCCAATGGACTTGAAAAAAACAGATGGCATTATGTATCCAGATGATTCCGTAGTCACAATGGGCTACAAAATCTGCTTAATTTTGCTGCTCTCCTGGAACTTTGTATAGTTGAGCATGTTTTGTTTATATATCGACTGACAGAGATTAATTAGCCTCAAGAGTATTTTCCTTTTTTAAGAAAGACTACGATTACTTTTAGGCATGAGCAGCATATCAAACCTAGCAGGTTCTTTTTTTTTGTTAGAACTGCGTTAATGTCCTTTTAATTCACGATGAAGAAAAGAAGAAGAAAGTGAAGGCGAACCAAAATTTCACTATTTAGAAGTGTGTTTTCTTAGTCAATATTTAAATGATCACGACGCTGACTTGTTCAACCAGTATTAATCTGTCGTAGTCAAAATGTTATAATAATAAAAATCATTCCTCCGAAGATTACGGCTTATAATAAGGGGTTTATATTCTTGTTAGATATAGAGAGCTGTTGAAAATTACAAGAGTATAAACCTATAGGTGGTGGGAAAATAACCGCAAGAACGTGCACCTTTTTCGCTTAGTACAGATGTTTAAAAACATATGTACAATATATTTGTGAAACAAACGACTATGGTTGTCATGCTTGATGTCTTTTAGAGTGCATATCCTTGTTACGTGATGCGATTAGAAACTGCTGCTTGATGTCAGAATTCATTCATTTGCTCAACGGTTAATATGAATGCTGTAACTAACCAATGTTAACACTTGGGCAACAAATCATATTCAACACCACCTAATGCATACCATCATTACGACCTTCTCTTTAGCTAACAAACAAATTACAAAAATATAGCTTACAACAATATGATCTGTGCAACTGTCTATGACATATCCTACTTCGTCAGGAGTGTGTTATTGAAACAAACGAAGGGCACCATAAATTTCGGATGTGAATTGCACTGATTATACTGTTTTTCTAAAAAGTTTACCGTGTTTCAAAAATCCCTTGCAGTGCCACCTATGTTCATTTTTTCCCATAAATATGTTATTCGTACTTTTCTATAAATCTACACCAACTAGTAAAGTTGTAAGTTGTCGGCTCTCCTACCACAACCTATAGTTTTATACTCAAACTTATTTTGAGCCAACCCATACATTTGTGTGTGTGTGTGTGTGATATACTTAACATCACGTGCAATACATAAAAATAGCTTTGAAATAAATATCGTTTTAGATTTTCCAAAATTGCATTATGTAAAACAACATACTGTAAAAAGAAAATTAGAAATTATAGAAAGTTATCTTATTACATTTTATCAAAATGTGTGCATGGTTGGATATTTAAAACACTACTTTAAAAATTATCATAACTGATCGTTTGGATGATAATGAAGGGTGCAATTGTTTTTCTTTTCTCAATTGTTGAAAATAGCATTGGGATCAACTTGACAAATTGATACAATGGTGAAAGCTCTTACTGGAAAATATATGCTTGGTAGACATATTATTCTTTGAAATATAATTTCTGTAAAACATGTAAACACTTAAAGACATCACACATTAGTTTTATGTAGATATATCCATAAAACTAAAGTGCTATAACACTGTAGATATGTCCATAAAACTAAAGTGTGATAACACTGTAGAAATATCCATAAAACTAAAGTGTTATAACACTGTAGATATATTCATAAAACTAAAGTGGGATAACACTGTAGATATGTCCATAAAACTAAAGTGTGATAACACTGTAGATATATCCATAAAACTAAAGTGTGAGAACAGTGTAGATATATCCATAAAACTAAAGTGTGAGAACAGTGTAGATATATCCACTGTTCTCACACTTTAGTTTTATGGATATATCTACAGTGTTATCACACTTTAGTTTTATGGACATATCTACAGTGTTATAACACTTTAGTTTTATGAATATATCTACACTGTTCTCACACTTTAGTTTTATGGATATATATACAGTGTTATCACACTTTAGTTTTATGGACATATCTACAGTGTTATCACACTTTAGTCATATGGATATATCTGTAGTGTTATCGCACTTTAGTTTTATGGATATATCTGTAGTGTTATCGCACTTTAGTTTTATGGATATATCTGTAGTGTTATCGCATTTAGTTTTATGGATATATCTGTAGTGTTATCGCACTTTAGTTTTATGGATATATCTGTAGTGTTATCGCACTTTAGTTTTATGGATATATCTGTAGTGTTATCGCACTTTAGTTTTATGGATATATCTATAGTGTTCGCTATCTTATATCTGTCGTCAGTCTGTTTGTTTACTTGTAGTTAAAGCAAAAACCTATGAAATGTGCAATCTGTGCCCATCACGGGTATCAAAACCCGCTTTTTAGCGTATAAGTCCTAAAACTTTCCGCTGAGTCATTGGGGGGGAGGGCTTTTCCTGAGTTACTGAAACAACCAAATAATAAAGTAACATTAAATCTGTGACGCATTTGTAAAACCAGTTTAGTTTTACATATCGGTTTCGAAACCAAACATCGATTTTACACTACATTCTAAAGTATGCTTTATGACTCTGATAAGGCCAATGATTTTTGTACTCTGAACTTAATGTTTTATTCTACTTTTTATGTGAACTTCTTAGAAAAGTGTTAATATCTTCAGAATTTGTAATGTAGTCCTCATTATGAAAAAAAAACACCTTAATTAAAATATGGTAAAATTATCACAGCAGCTAATCTATAATAGTTTTAGGTAATAAAATTTTGAGACTATGAAAGGGCAGAATTATTTTTACTTGGGTACTTATTAACCTAATTTTCATTAATGAAGTTTCGATATCAAACCGTTTTCCAATGTTCTAGTGATTTAAAACTTTATGTCAATACTATATATAATTATTTCAAGCGTAAAAACAAAAATACAACATACAGCTTTAACAGTAAGGAACAATACATTTTTCTAAAGAGATACAACGTTTCAATTGCTGGTACCATCATTCTGAAGTACACGGGTTTTAACACAATGTTGGTTTTTTTTCTGAAAATTGGAAGTGGTTACTTATGCATTGGGCTAAGTTTGAAACTTCTTCATCAATGTTCTTTTTAAAGTGACTAATTCCCCGTAGATCACGTGATTAAAAAAAAACAGTTTGTGTAATTTCCGTTGCATGTGGTTTTTCTATTAAACTTAGTGATGAAGCCTGCCGGGGGGTTATGGGAGGTTCATGTACTGCTAACATTTAGAAATTTTACTATGTTTGTGGTCTTTCTATTAAACTTAATGATGAAGCCTGGCGGGGGGGGGGGTCATGTGATGCTAACATTTAGAAATTTTACTATGTAGTTATTTTCGTTTTCAACTGTAAATTGTATGTCTTTGTAAAACCGCAAAAAAAACGTCATTTACACTGAAGGAAGTGACCATGGGATGTTTGATAACGGATTTCCCGTGACAGGTTCATGTAATTGATGAAAGTAAAAATCTCTGTATTGGAAGCAAATATATGTGTGGCTAAATGTAAGTTTAATTAGGTGTCCCTGTTTTATGTTTATACTCCTTTTGGGAGAGGGGGGGGGGTATTGCGAAATAATTTCTGCACTAAGTTGTATTGCATTATGACAAAATGTTTGAAGGAACAGGATTACAACATCAAAGCTACACATTGTGACGTTACTGTCTAAATTGTGCAAGTATCTTAGGATGTGTGAGGTTTTTAATTGGGTGCTTATTTTAGAAACATAAGGCACTAGAATCCAGTTGAAGTATTTACAAAGGTGTGGTTTAAAGGGTTGTAAGAAGACGTAATTGGGTTTTTATGAACTTTCGGTATACCGTAGATTTTTGTCGTCCTTGGTTGGTTTGTATACAACAAATTGTAAAATTTAAACGTAATAATTCTCTAATTTTGAGTAGTTTGCTTATATTTCTATAGTATTTTAGGATGAGGTCAGTATTTGACTGAGTAAATTTAGATATATCATTCAATATATTTACCATTAAGGAATCGTACTGTTTGGTTAGTAGAATCACGACGAAGTTTTTCCTTTATCAACTCTTTAGATGACGTCTTCGTTGTTTCTAAGAAGTTTTAGGCCTTTTCTTTTATTAGATGTTAAATTTTGCTTATAGACTTCTTTGTATTTAGTATTTTTGAAGTCTTTTTCCCTAAATCTATCTAGGATGGGGCTGCTGTTGTTGTTTTTGGTTTATTTGGGAAATTGCTCACTGAGTTGTTCTTGTCTTGTTGGGTTTTTTTTTTATGTGTGTGTGTGTGGGGGGGGGGTAATGTTGAAAATTTCCGGAGATTCTTCACTGTCCTGCGATGAATTAGACAGGAATTCTTCTTGAGATCTCGGACTTGGAATTAGTTGCTATTGGCTGGATTTGTGATTTGATTGTATTATTACTTTCCTGCAAAGGTCTTCAAAGCTAATTTTTAAATCTAGAACTTGGATGGTAACAGGAGTTAATACGTAGTTAAGACTTTGTTTAGGGCTCTGGTTTGAGGTTCATTGAGTTGAATGTTCGCGAGGTTGATTATATTGTTCTTTAAAAGATCAGACTTTATTTTCTTGGGTTATGCTGACAAAGAAAGTTTTCCTTAGCTTTTTGTCTAAATTTAGTTTGGTGGCTAAGCCTTTAAGGTAGGTGCTTTTCTGTATTAATGGGGAAGGTAAATTGTAATCTTCAGGGGTTATCAAATGCTAAAAGTTACTTATTAATATTTATAATTATTAAAAGAAGCTTTCATTTTGTGGGTTAAAATGACATATTGCCCCTAATTAAAGCTCCCTCTCTAATGTATATTTTGCTTACTCTGAAGATCTTGAATATAGTTTTGTATATTATAAACATATTGCAAAGTTTAAATCGAAGGTAAGATATGCCTAATTTTAACTATAACTGATGAGCAGGTTGTAGAAATATCGATGTTATAGTTTAAGATTGTCGTTTAATATATTATTGATTATTATTATTTTTATAAATATACTGAGTGGTTTTGTATTAGTAATAAACAAAACAGTTTGTTCGTAACCTAAATCTGCTAATCAGGCCTAATGCTCTTTAGTGTTATTGATTTTACGACTGGAAACCCTGTAAATGGCGAGAACCATTATTGAACTTTCGTATCTAAATTTATAGTGTTTCTCTTAAAACTTTAATTAGGTTCTACTTGGTCAATGTTCTTAAAGTTAACTGTAACAGTAAATTTTACGTTATAATTTACATATGTGCCTAATTGAAAGCTACATGCAATTTTAATATATATATATATATATACAAGTATCAGGAAACAAATTTATCGCTAGATAATAAAGCAATGTAGGACTTGCCACTGAACTTGAGAAAAAGAAACCAAATAAGATAAAAGTAGGCTTATCACTTGATCCGGCTAATGATCACATAGCAGACTATGCCGTCACGACTTTACATGGAGAATAAAATCTCAACATCACTGGCTTCCCCACTTTGTCTATCGAAAGCTTGGCGTTTGAATAGAATCTCAGATTTAATCACTCTACTTTTGCTTTAGTTAACTTTAGAATAATACTTTTATGACTATTTTACAATAGAGTAACATTTTACAATTGTAAGTTCTGGCTCTATTTATTTTGTTTTTCTTTACTTAACGTTTTGTTTTTTCTTAATACTTTGTTTACTTTTTTTATAAGATGGTGTTCGTGGGTTACTTGGTTATAGAGTGTATTCTAAAACTTTATAAATTTTGCATGTAATAACAATAATAAAATGGATAGTCGAAGATCGTGAAGACTGTTTTGCACTATCAAATGAAGATAATAAAATTATAGTTGCTACTAGAACTAGGTAGGCGCTAGGCCTGTTGAAGAAAGATGATGATGAACGAAAATAAGATATCTTGGTTTTGGCTATTCGTCTGTTTTTTCACTTTCAGACGCTCTGGAAAGCTAAACGTCGGCATATACATCAGAAATAGAGCGACTATACCAGGTAGCTCTTCACATCTAGATTCTGATGACGTATATGTGTATGGATGTTTTTATACTCCTTCTCTTTATACATAACATAGGGATAGGCTCCCTAAAGAAATCTATTGTATAGTGTACAAAGCACTGAGTATTCTACATGTTACAATAATCTAATGTTTGTCGATTAATGTTACTAATTTCTGTTTCACGTTGTACTTACGCTTTTTAAAGGAAAAACCATATTTCTATTTAGAAAAAAGGTAGTTCAAGGGGTAATAGCATCGCTTACACAAGAATTGTGATTTTTTTTATGTTGCATAGAATAATAATAAAATAGGTAGTCAAAGATCGTGAAGACTGTTTTGCACTATCAAATGAAGATAATAAAATTACAGTTGCTACTAGAACTAGGTAGGCGCTATGCCTGTTGAGGAAAGATGATTATGATGAACGAAATTAAGAAATCTCGGTTTTAGCTATTCGCCGATTTTCGACTTTGGGACGCTCTGGATACCTGAAAAGCGGCATATACATCGAAGCATATACCAAGTAGCTCTTCACATCTATCTTCTGATGTACTGTAGAGAAGAAAATCCTGATGACTTTTGTACTGCTTTAATATGTGCGTCCGTTTCATCCCTACATAGATAATGCTAGTGCACTCTCCGATTATTTGTACAAATTTTACTAACATTAGAGTTAAATTTACATAAAATCAAGACCCCCACAATGGCTTAACGGTAAATCTGTGGTCTTGAATCGTAAAAAATCGGGTTTCGATACACGTGATAGCAAAAGTACAGACAGCCCATTGTTTAGCTTTGCGTTCAAAAATAAACATAGTTTAAAATAAATTTTATTTGTTTAGCCAAAGATAAGGTTTTTATATTATTTTTTGGCTTCACGTGTATTTTGAATGTATATTTATAAAAGTACATCCATGTGTGTGTGTGTGCGCGTGTATTTTAATATTTAGATTAGCAAGTTATCGTAGCCCAGGAATATTATTGAAGATATTTTTATTGGAAGAATTAAACAATCAAAATATAAAAAAGTGGGCAAATTTAGTGAGTTGCATGAGAATCTCAGTGAACATGCTCATAAATCAATGCGATGAAGAGTAAATTTTCAGCCATTATATGAGACGTTGGTCGCTTTACTCATTATTTATTCTGTTTTTCATTCATAGTTACAATTTAAAGAAATAGACATCTAAATCAACAAGCTTACAATACGATAAAGGGGTTTCTACGGGCTATTAAGGAAACATAGATATCTTAAATTTAAGAAGTTTACATTGCTATGACTTACTAACATCGAATTGACTTAAAGTGAAATGTACAAAAGTAAGGACGATTTACATATGGTACAATTCTAAACTAGGAGACTCGATAACTCATTACACTCTTTGAAATATGCATTTACTAAGCATCTTGGAGGCGTTGGATCATATCTTAAAGTTATGCATCCGTATGCTAGTTTTATTTCAATTTTACTACATTAACACGTTAAGACTTATCAGTAGCCCCTTCCCTTTCTTCTAACAAATAATACGAAATAATTAAGTTCGTTTGTTCTTATATCAATCTGAAATATGTTCCTTTAAATATAACGTTTATTCACATTGGTTTGGGGCTATTGTATGACAACATACGAGATATCCGTTGTAGTTTTGAAAGTGGAAGTAAGAGTAAATTAGTATTATTTTCTTCACTATGATCTAATAAAAGTGAATATCTATAGAATAAGTTCCCTGATTGTGTTAATAAAATATATAT
>NW_013665947.1:156830-169931 GCF_000517525.1 Limulus polyphemus | reverse complement strand
TAAATCAGTTAATTTGAACAAATTAAGCAGTCTGTTGTATATTTTGCATATTCTGTAGATATTAAATATACGTGGTTTTATATATTATAAACACATTATTATTGCAAAGTTTGAATGGAAGGTAAATTCTGTCTCTTAGTAGCATCTTTAGAAGTTAACAATTATAATTTGACGGTCAGTCCCACTATTCGTTGGTAAAAAGAGTAGCCCAAGAGTTGACGGTGGGTGGTGATGACTAGCTGCCTTCCCTCTAGTCTTACACTGCTAAATTAGGGACGGCTAGCGCAGATAGCCCTCGTGTAGCTTTGCTCGAAATTCAAAATAAACAATTCTTCATACATTTAGAACAGTTGGTTTAAACCTTCAGTGAAAGAAAACAGGAGAGAACTACGTTACATTCAACTGAATCTATAACTAATGTAAATTAATGTCTAACGTAATAGTCATATCCAGATATTAACAGTTTCAAAATTGTCCTCTGTCTTGAACTTCAGAATAATTTTGGACATCGAAGCAATTAAATACTTTACGTACATTAATCTGATACTTTTCACTGACTTTAATATTTGAAATTTTTTGATAATGAAATATATATTTTTAAAAAGTTATGAAAAATAAACTTAAATAAACTACCATTTCTTCTTTCCAAAATTAACTGTCGAAGAATTATATTAAACTGTGTATTATTAGTATAGCACGTATTTAAAATGAAATTGTTTTATTTTATGAAAGTATAAAAAGAATAGATTGTAATATGAAGAGAAAATCATTTGAAACACTGAAATCCACATAATGACGAACGGGGTCAGTTTGAAAAATCTCACCTTTCACGGTTGATGATGAAGAAAAATGTCACGCACTGGAGCTTTATATCATTTTAGATGTAATTATTTTTTCCTTGTGTACACGACTTTATATTTTATCAACTCTTCCGATTAAAGTTATAACAAAAAGTGTAACAGTATATCTGAGTTCAATCCTTCAGATTTTTTAACAACGTACTTGTATAAATAGTAATATGTATAACGTGAATGCTAATCGATATAAAAACATTGGAAAGTGTAAAACACTTTACATTTTACAGTGAGAAAGTATAAGGGAGCGTATAAAAATAAAGTATTCATCTGATAATGAATACATTGTTAACTTACTAAGTTGATTGTCCTGTATTTGAATGGTATTAATTGATGCTTTTTATGCATATTTTGTATAACACATTACATTAGCTATTTGTAATTGGAAACTCTTCTGTTTCGCTATATCACATTATCATACTCACCGTTACTTTTGATATTTTCGACTTGTACTTCTTTACTGCCATAACTACGTTGAAAGTATTAATTGACATTTTTATGAATGTATGCATACTTATCCATCCTTGTGCATTTATACGTGTATGTTTGTGTGTGATAAAAGTTATTGTTCTAGAATAGCAAGCGACTACTGTACTGCAGCACTAGTGGTTCGATGGAACGATAGCTTAAAGGATAAACACATTATTTCCTCATTTGCAGACCATTACCCTACCATTTAAGTTCAATCTTCAACAACTCTGGTAGCAGAACTCTAACTTTGTATAATTTCCAATTATAATGAGCTACTGTATGTTTTATATGCGCATATGTAACTACATAATATCTACGCAAATATTGTCCTTCTGTGTGTGTACAATGTCGACTATTGTGTGTAGGATTCTATAGGATTGAACAATCTAATAGCCAACTCTATTTCCTTAATAGGAGAAAGGCAGGAAATCCTTTATGGCAAGTCACATGACTCGTCATCCACTACAAAGCTGCGGTTTCTACCTAGTTTAGAAAAAACAAAAATCTTTAGAAATAGCGCTAAAGGTTTTTCGTTTGTTGCGAATATCGCGCAAACCTACGAAAGACTATTTGTGTTAGAAATTGTTTGTTTGTTTGTAATTAAGCACAAAGCTACACAATGGGCTATCTGTGCTCTGCCCACCACGGGTATCGAAACACGGATTCTAGCGTTGTAAGTCTGCAGACACACCACTGTGCCATTGGGTGGCGTGTTATAAATGATAGGCTAGTGGGAAGGCAGCTAGCCAACAGCACCCTCCACCAGCTCCTGGGCTACTCTAATCGAATAGTGAGAGTTAACAGTCACTCTTATAATGCATCTACGAGTACCCAACGTGCGGAACGTATTTTGTTGTTGTTGGGTGTTTTTGCAGTAATGGAACGAGAACCATGGACCCTTGGTTCCACAATCCAGCACACTTACTACTACTGGGACATGCCCAGCAAAGCGCAAACAAAAATAGAACAAAAATAACAACACCTTTTGTGCCAATAGTGCGGTACCTATCTCTTCTGGACATACGATAATATACATATGATTAGTCATCCCATTTCAAGGAAAATATTTCCACGGTGTAATTTATTTCTATTTTGAGTCCTCGATTTTATATATATTTTTTTATTATTATTTTGAAACACATCGGTAATATCATTTAAATTCAAAATTCGTGTAATAACAGCCAACGTAAAATTTTTATTGTGCTATTGAGATTTGAAGAGATGTACAAAATTCTAATTTTAAAAGATTGAACAACTTCCACAGATGCCGTTTAATACTGTTGTCTTCAGAATCAAATATATAAATCAAATATAAAGTAAAGATGTATAGTTACGTTATAAATATTGCGTGTTTAAGCATCTTGAAAAACAATGCGTATATCGATAAAAGGGGGGGGGGTGATCACATCTCAGGAAAATTTCGACCCTTTATGAAACACCTACAGCTTTTTTTTCTATTTCAATCGATTTGATAATATCTTTGCTCTTTTTTTTTTGGCCAAATAGACTTAGCACTTACTTGAGCTCATTTACATAAAAACTTGATTCTGTATACTATTTAGAGCTATTTATGTCATATAAATATTTTGGTTAAATTATAATGATATTATGTTCGATAACTCTAGGCATAATTTTAGTCCAAGATATTAAATAGTCCTGTTCGATGAAAAGTTGAGGCAACAACTTTACCATAATATTTTCAAGTTCTCTAGTTTCCTATGACGTATAAAAATATCTTTATGAGCGCTACTTAATTTGAAATATCATGTTTCTTATAGATTTTCTAAATGCATTTTATAACTTTTAGGCATTATTAAATTTTTAACACACTGTTTCTTACAGATTTTTCTAAACGTATTTTATAACTTATAAACATTATTAAGCTTTTGATCTATTTTTTCTTACAGAAATTTCTAAATGTTAATTACAACTTATAGACATTATTCAACTTTTAATACTTTTCTTCCTACAGATTCTTCTGAACGAATTTTAAAAATTACAGACACTATTCAACTTTTAATATCTTGTTTCTTACAGATTTTTAAACGCATTTTACAACCTACAGATATTATTCAACTTTTAATATATTTTTTATAGAATTTAGTTTTCTAAATTTGTTTTACATCTTGTATTTTCGTGCTCTTAATTTCAAACACGAAATCAGAATAAAAACAAAAAGTTCTTATTGAAAGTTAATCTTAAAACATGTGGGCAGTTTCGCACGTGTTCATGGAAAGAGACATAAAGACAAGACTTTTCGTTGAAACCTTATTAAGTCTGAAGTTCATAATAAATTTATTTGCAAGTAACCTATTTTCAGATATATATCATCAGAGAGAAAGTAATAATGATTTGTATAGGATGTCTTTGCTTTCAACTTACAAATGTTCGATACTTAAGAGCCATACTGTTCACTGTCACGCTACCGGCGACAAAGTATCGTGGGCGTATCATGTATTGGAAAAACATCTGGTGACAGCTAGTCTAAAGCGTGATGTCTTTATCAGAAACTCCCGTTAGAGAAGCCTACAACATTCTTGGCTCGCATATTCACTCGCCTTTTTATATTTAGTGCAATGAATGAGCGTTTTTATACGTATATGAACAACATTATTAAACAGCAGCTGTCCTACTTAAGTAAAATGTTTTAAGTTAGAGTTACGAATTTAAACGTCTTACACAGCCGCTATAGACTAATCTGAATGATCTGTAGAGCCAGTGTTTAGGAGAATGCGGCAACTGTTACCGACAGTTACGTAATACTTTATAAACATTGTTCTTGGGATCTAGTGTAAATGAATTTGACTTTATTACAAGTAACCACTTTCAGGTAGATCCTTGTTCGATAAGATTAGACGTATGTATATTAATCTTTCTCGCCCATAAGTCTGTGTTTATGTGCTATCATTCAGAGCACTTGATCGTGAGTTACTTGTTCGTAATCTGATACGATTTCCTGTTCCCGTGAGACCTTCCATAGCCTGGTGGTTAGGGCGTCCGACTCGCAATCTGCGGGTTCCTGATCTAAGCCCGTCACCGAACATGCTCAACCTTTCAGCCATGGGGACGTTATAACGTAATGATCAATCCCACTATAGGTCAGTAAAGTTCCCAGTTTGCCCCTGAAGAAGAAAGGTCCACCTTTCGAAAGCGCTCGGGTTATAGGGTTTTTATTCATTTCTATCAAGACTTCTTGAACCTACGTGTTTTTCTAACATCATGAATACGTCGGTAAAGAATAGCCCTAGAATTGAAGGTGGACAGTGTTGACTATACGCCTTTCCTCTTGTCTATAGTTTCAAAATTAGGGGCGTCTGGCACAGACAGCCCTTGAACAATTTTTCACAAAATTCAACTAACAAAATAATTCGATAACAAAAATTAATCAGAAGTATATTTGTATGAAAAGGTGTACCTTCATATTACTAAAGCAAATATAACTAGCCATGCATGTGTCCCAGTAGATAGTAAAATAACGTTTCGAAGTTGCCATCTACACACTAATTAAATCACCATGGTTTTCCAAGACAGAGGCCCCCCAGTGTCACAGCGGTAAGTCAGAGGACTTACAACGCAAGAATCCGGGTTTCGATACCCGTGGTGGGCAGAGCACAGATAGCCCATTGTGTAGCTTTGTGCTTAATTACAAACAAACCAAGACAGAGAAATGTTATTTTTTATTGAAGCTGTATAGGATCGTATATTGGAAATATGTATAAAATAAGAACAACACACTTATATTATTAAATAAGATATATTCCATCTTATGCTTTTTTTAACAAAATATATATAATAGTTTATCTGTTATGTTTAAGAAACTAAAAAATATAACTAGAAAGTTACATCAGGCTGCAAACTTTGCAATTTCTGTAAATCAAGTTTGTTACTGAAACTTTGAAGTATCAATTTAATCAGAATTATCTATTCTTCATAGTCTTACTTCGAAAATAATTTCCAACTCATCTTTCATACAACAGTATCGTAATCGAATATTCTGTAACTTTTATGGAAATATTTCATCTTGTCTATTTTTTCTGTGTGTGTGTGAAAACACGTGCGATAACGCCGATATACCCTTTTTTTTTTTTACATGTGATAATCAATATGTTATTAAATTATCAGCAGCTCTAAAATCTTAACGATCCTGTTAACGGTGTCCTACTTTCGCTCCTTATTAAATCATCATTTCACTGCAAAACTGTATCGAAAACAAAATATTAATATATATTCACAAGAGACTAGTACTTGTTCAATATTATGAACACATGTGATTGAATATTTTAAAAGCTTGTTTTGAGGATAGCTGACAGTATTTTAGCTTTAACAGAAAGGTATAAAAGCATAAAAATTACAAATACGCTATTTACTATCTATGAATATTGTGAAAATCTTCAACGTATTCATGTTAAAGTCTATATGGGACTGAAATTATTTTGCACGATTAGAAGAGATATCTTAATATAGGTTGAATTAGAGAAGACTACTGTTGCAGATCATGAGAACCTATCAGTGGAGGGGGAGGCAAACATTTTAAGCCTTGGGTTTCAGGCTCTAGCAGAGTATAGGGATAACGCATCGATAGGGTTTAGAGGAGAAAATCCCCGAAAGCTCTCGGATTTTTAATGTTAAGGAGGGTAAAAACTTTATTTTCCTTACGTATCCGTAAGAAGATTACATGTGAAATGGGGATCGGGAGGTAGGCTTTATGGTCATTGGTGGGTATAATTTACCCTCTCCAGATACGTCTGTGGACCAGGCACAGTGAGAGATGTTTTAATAGAGGTTGGTCAGAACAGACTAGCTACAGAAGGAGAAATATCTCACAGAATCAGTACAGAGAGTAATCTTAACATTGATTTAGAAGAAAAATATAGCGAACTTCTTATTAACTCCTATTTCTTTTACTACAAATTCTGTGCGAACTTAATCAAAAACCTTACATCGTCTTGCTTTCAACCTTCCAATTATTTTTGTTTTCTATTTATACAATAAACACAGTTACTTTCAAGCTTACTATGTAATCCATCAGATGGCAGCATAATAGTAACAAGCCTGAAACTATTAAATGGATCTTACAATACAGTTCATATGGAGATTTAAATTCTAGAAAGAACTGCAACATCGACAAAGAGAAAAGTTTAATTAATATTTAACTTTTTAAATCATTAGGAGAGTATTAATTCAACTTAATTAGTTTGTTTACATTGTTATCATACAGAACATGTGTACAAGTTTATTTTAACAACTTGAAAGATGAAACATTTGTTTTTCATTATTGGTTTGAGCGAGACTTCCCGCGTGAATACAATGTATTATATATTATTGTTTCCTTCACAGTGTCTCTAAAAATAGCATATTCGTAAATCATGGTAATTAATGAACTGTTAAGTTTCTTTATTGTGTCATCACAACGCTTCAAAACTCCTGGCAAGAACATAATAGACACAATGCATTGCACTTTCATAAAACGTTCATATAATATATTTTATCATTGGTTCAGAGATCATGAACATTTCATAAAACGTTCATGATCTCTGAACCAATGATAAAATAACTTACATTTTGTATTTGGAGATAGCTAATGTAAGCGGCCTATCGAATACAATGACTTATTTAACACATCATAACAGAACTAAAACATCATGAACTAGAAAACATTCACAGTTCTCTAAAAATCTTGTTGAAAGTTGACATCAGAATCACCAACATATTACGGAAACTGTTTTTTGTGTTTAGTAGATAAGTCTAGGTTGATTCAAGAATTATCGCTTCTTCTTATAAATTAAACATGTCTTGGTTTATCAAAGCGTTCAATCCACTGATGGCGAAAAGTATAAAACCAATAAATAAGGCTATTTCTATATGTTCTGATATAACATCAATCAAACGAAACAGAACTAAATGAGTTAATAAATCACTGTACCTCTCCGTTTGTGTTTGTTTTTACGTTCATGTTTCATTTGTTTTTCCTCTCGGTTTTTCGTAACGTTCAGGAATATATAGCACATAAACACCAAGTGTATTTGAGTGTGAATTTAAACTTTTCTGGGATAGTAAGGTAATACACAATTATTACTCTGTGTGATTATACAGTATTTCTTTTAAGTTAACTTATAAAACTAACTGACAACTAAAGACAACGGGAAACCATATCGTTGCATCACATTAAGTTAAAAACGACTCAATCTAAAAAGTCCTTTGGTGGGCCAGCGGCTCCGGACTTACAACTCTAAAATCTGAGGTTCTATTCCACGTGGTGGATACAGCAGATACCAATGTTGCTTTGCTCTAAAACAAATAAACTATCTAAGACATTGTATGGTTTAGCAATGAAGTATACAACAATTTTAAAAATACGTTTGAAAGTTGTTCATGCGTACTACGTGTGATGTTTACTGTACCCTATCAAAGAGTATAATAGTTTAGTGGAATGGAGAAATTGTAATTTAAAATAATAAAGAAACACGAACTTAATTCAATCATGATATTACACAACGTTATATTTTATTTAACTCTAAGATACTCTACAAAATTAAAGCTCAATGACATATTGTTTTTTTTTAAATATTTCAGATAGATATCATTCAAAATGAGAACATTCCTATCGAAATAAGCCATGCTGTAGATAAGAAGGTCCAAGGCTCAAGCCCTCAATACACCGCTGAACACGCTCAGCACTTTTAGCTGCAAGCGTGTTATAAAAGTGACAGCCAGCCATAATATTCAACTAATCGCAGCTGTATTGGTAGCGGGTGCTGCTAACTGGTTGCTCTCCCTCCAGACATTAGTTCTAAGTTATGTATAGCTATGCCCTGACCTTGGGGTCTCTGATATGGTAGTTTAGCCAGTGTGTCTCGCAAAGCGTCGTTCAAGTTACAAAATACCAAATAAGTACCTACTGGAATGAAATAACGATTTAAATGTATTAAATTAGCATTGTTCGTAAACCAAAACTTTTCAGTTTTAATACTGGATAAAATGGTATGTCATGTTATTTACCAAGTAACGTGAATATTTTGTAAAATCAAACAGCTAAAAACATTAGCCTTTTTCGCGAACATTTTCACGATTATCTTAGAAACTTCCATGGTATATGACATCTGAATATTGAGATACCCACTTCACAACCAATTCAGCTCTATACATTAATCATAGATAGCTTAATGAGCTAAACTAATTAAAACTGTTCTCACTCTGACATCTGCCTCCCTTCTTTGAAAATAAAATACACTAATAAATTAAACTACAAATGTTGCAGTTGCTACCAAGATGAATTCATCCACTGTCAACTTATTCGTTGGCTACACTGAAAAAACGTTTCTGAAAACTACCAAAGGCAACTATCTTCGTTGTATAGGAGGTAAATCGATTATATATATATTTCTTTTGTGTGTGTGTTGTTTTTGTTTGTTTGTTTTTACCTAAAAGTGAACAATTTTCAAAGCTCCACCTATTTTCTATCATCTAAACTGACAGGACTTATCTGTTAAATCCAAGTTACCTAAACAAACAAGGAAACCAAGCATTAAAAATTGTAACATATAATTACAATTTGTATGTAACATACAACACCATCAAAAAGACACTCAAAAAAGTCCGTAAAACATTGTTTCATATATAAGATGCTTTACTTGTAATCTAGAAAATATAACCTACGTATTATTAGAAGTAACAGTATCCTATGAAATACAAGTGACAGTGGATGATATAAAAAGCAATCTAGAATATCTCAGTCGTGTGAAGATCGGCATTTCATATCAATCAGACCAACAACATTTCAAAAACATTATCACACATTAAACCACATATAAGTCTGGGATTTCCATCACATTCCAGAGAAACATTCACTCGTCAATATCAGGAAAGTAAAATAATTTGCAATGTTTTAACGCTACAGCATGAAAAAAGGAATATTGATTTAATGTTTAAACACTACAGCATGAAGAAAGGGATATTGATTTAATGTTTAAACACTACAGCATGAAGAAAGGAATATTGATTTAATGTTTAAACACTACAGCATGTTGTCATGCTGTAGCGTTCAAACATTAAATCAATATTCCTTTCTTCATGCTGTAGCGTTCAAACATTAAATCAATATTCCTTTCTTCATGCTGTAATGTTCAAACATTAAATCAATATTCCTTTCTTCATGCTGTAGTGTTTAAACATTAAATCAATATTCATTTCTTCACGCTGTAGTGTTCAAATATTAAATCAATATTCCTTTCTTCATGCTGTAGCGTTTAAGCATTAAATCAATATACCTTTCTTAAAGGAATACTGTTTAATGTTAGAACATTGCAGCATGAAGAAAGGAATACTGATTTTCGTTTTCTACCTCTTTCTCCTGTTTTTTTAATATATAAAGTACTTTTGGCAATATAAAATAATCAACAATTATACACTTTCAATTGTCAACCTGTAAACTTAACCCCCTGAAGAAAGGATTCTATCCAAAGCATTGTGGATTATGATAACTTTCATTAAAAGCTGACACAAGATTGCAATTTAATTTTGTATTTTTAACCAGTCGATTTTTGCAGTGATTCTTTTTTTCAAAGTTCTTCGTAAAGTTATGGATCAATAAACTAGGCTGAACATATATCAAGGTGGTTTATTTGTTACAGATGTAGACAGAAAGCACATTTACAAACTAGAAATTTATTTCCTATTTTAGTATTTTAACGGGTGATTACATAAGCCTCATGTAATTGTTTGGAACGTTTCAAACCTTGTATTATGTATAACCTTTCTAATCTTTCTTAATTGAAACTAAGGTTTACTCTCTTTTCTTATCACCGTTTATGAAAAGCTCTTATGCAAATTCAGTATTTTACCCTTTTGAAATACTTTCTTTTTTGTCATTTTCGAATAGCTAATGTTTGATCAACATTAACGTATTATAAACAACAAATACGTTTATATGGTAGTCTTATAACGACCTGTTATCGCTGTTGAAACAAGACTCGCATATTATATAACCTACATATGCATTCAAATGTTGTTCATTTTTATCTCAGTTCCATTTCCCATTGTGTGATATGGTAATGCTTCCAGATTACCTCCACTTTACATACTTTACTATTGCAAGCTTTCAAGCTTATTTATGAGCCCTTCTTCAGGCGAGGAATCTTTCTTTTGATATATAGTTCTGGTGTGTTTGTTATGTCTTCATGCTGGTGCGTTCACAATAGAATAATCTTTTTTGTTTTCTTTCTTTTTTTTCTAGAGATGAAGAAAATATTTCTTCTGTGGTTTTGATTTTTTTTCCATTAACATACGAAGTATACAGCTAACATTATTGAGGTATTTCTTTAGAAACCAATGAAAAAATAATAATTTTTCGGAATTCCTGAATGGATTATTCGTTTACTTAATCAACTCATCACACTGAGAATGTTCACATTTTATTTTGTTTCTTTGTAGTTAAGCACAAAACCATACAATGGGCTATCTATGCTGTGCTCGCCACGGGTATCGAAACCCGATTTTTAGTGTTATATGCCTTCAGACATACCGCTTCACATTCTAACCATTCTAATATGAAATTTAGGGAAATCTGTGAAACTAAGGTATGCGTGTGTAAAATACGAGAAACTAAACCAATCGCTTATTTTTTTATTAAAACAACCAACTGTTTTCTTTTATAGATGCCTTAATGATGAACAAGCAAAGATAAAATTGATAGCAACTGCCTTATTCAGCGAGATATTTACGGAGAAAGTTTTGGAGGATTATCTGCAAAAGTAGCACAGACGAAAAGAACGACGTTTCGAAATGCTTCCGTCTTTCGTCTTCACAATTGTTGCCCATATTATATTTATTTGTTTAAACAATTATTTTAATTTAATCATCGATAATTGGCTGTTTTTAATGCCAAAATAACTCTAATATTCCAGTGTGCACTTACCCATTCCGTCGTTATATTATCTTCATGCATCAGCAATGGTTCAACATCATCAAAGTTTACGATTTTTTCCCCTACTTACCTATAATTGGTTCTTAATGCCAAAAGAACTCTAATATTCCAGTGTGCACTTACACATTCCGACGTTATATTATCTTCATGCATCAGCAATGGTTCAACATCATCAAAGTTTACGATTTTTTCCCCTACTTACCGATAATTGGTTCTTAATTCGAAAACAACTCTAATATTCCAGTGTGCACTTACCCATTCCGACGTTATATTATCTTCATGCATCAGCAATGGTTCAACATCATCAAAGTTTACGATTTTTTCTCCTACTTACCGATAACTGGTTCTTAATGCCAAAACAACTCTAATATTCCAGTGTGCACTTACCCATTCCGATGTTTTATAATCTTCTTATGTTAGAAATTTTTCAACACCACTAGGTTTTAAAAATTTATCTCCATATATTCACTAAACTAACAAATTTCAATCAAAATCAGTAGAAAATAGCTGTTTCGGTTTTAAAGAAATGGTAAGTTTATCAATGAAAAGTGGACTCACTTCCTTATTCAATAAATCAAACATTAACTACTATTCTGTGTAGGAGTCGAAAAATGAGTCTACTTAAAGCTGGGATAACTTAGTCCTCTCTGAAACGGAATGTTGGGCTAACTCACCAGTTAAAAACAATAATCTGAATTTCCCGGCTTGTAATAGTCGAATGTTAATTGTAATGGGTTAGACGAGAAGCATCGACAACGATTCTCTGGAAAATGTCGTTTTCGAAGCTGTCCATGATGGACATAGTTTTGCTGGAGATGCCAGCGTCGGGATGGTCCTGCTTGAGAACCTTGTAGATGTTAATAGTGAAGCCCGCCATCCTACTTTTCTATATCAGTGTATCAGTAGGTTATACTTATTATTCACATAAAACTTGCATTGAAAGATAAGACTGCTATATTTTGGAAGCTCACCTTCTTATTTTAGGTTATATTTTTGTTCGATAAGAATTTTCTTTTTTCTTTTTCGTTTTAACATGAACCGTTTTTGTTTTTTTAAGATAGTGTTTTATCTTTATTTAGCCAATTGTAGGATATATTACAGATAAAATATATATTTGGAACTATATTCTCAAAAATGGTTTAGCCTTACACATACAAAAAACATATCAATAATAGGTAGATAACAATTCAATATCAAGTATTACGATTTGCAGAGTTCTAGCCGTTAATTCTTTAGCTCAGGGTTCTTGACAGATGTTTGTTACACATCACTGTTATATAAAAATGACTGCTTGAGCGGATTCTTGGAAAGTCGACATGAATATTTATGATATTTTGTTACAAAACCTTTCGATATTTTAACCCCGAAACGCTTATGACTTTAACGGAAAATCTGAATAATGACACAAAGTTACAATAAATATTAATATATTTTACGCAAATCGACGACTCAAATATTGATTAGTGGCTGTGTCTTTTAATATTTTGAACTTGGAATACCTCTGAATTTGGATTTTTATATATATACATTGCAAATGATTAGTATTAAAGAATTATTGTGATTAATTGAATTTTTATTTTTCGTATTTTCTTTTTACTTCTCTACGCTTATTCCTTGAACGTTACAGACAAATAATACTTATTTGCCAGAAATAATATAATGTATTAGTTCCATGATAACCTATCCTTGCAAACAAAAAAAATTTTAACTAGTGAAATATAATGTTTCAAATTAGTTTTTGTAAGACTAATAACACTTTCTTTTTAATGCAAAGTGTCCAATGAAAATGGCCTGGCATGGCCAGGTGGTTAAGGCACTCGACTCGCAATCTGAGGGTCGCGGGTTCGAATCCCT
>NW_013665947.1:151539-155884 GCF_000517525.1 Limulus polyphemus | reverse complement strand
CAAAAAACAAACAAAAAACAAACCAATGAAAATAATATGGTAGAAAAATAAACTTACTGTATTTTGTAATGCAAGTATAAGATAATGGAGTTGATGCTTCAAAGAAAATATTTTGACTCACATTCAGAAAGAGCAAGCAAAGAACAGTGTATGTTATATGTGCAAAGAGCAAATAATAATGACTATAACTTGGGTATATTTTCATGAAACTATAAAGAAACTAATAGCAGTAACGTGAAATGTGGGTAAAAAGTATAAAGATGGAAAACATTAACTAAAAATTATACCTACATTAAGCCAACTTTTGTTTTTCTTCATCTTCTATGATTACATTGAAGTTGGTATAATTTAACCATATATGAATACGGCATTACATTTCTAAGGTACAGTTGTATCTCTTTATTATATTTTGTTTTCTCAGAAGTATAATTTGTAGAATTGATGTTTTTTTTACAAGTTACAAGCTATGGCTAACTAAACAATTAAACATAAACTAAAGTTTATATTTCTCTATCATAAAGCAATAACAAAACCAATATTATAGCTTCTACAGTTAGACAGGATATGTAAGGTTAATTGATTTCTTTCTTGAAGTTAAATCTTCGTGATGCCTTTCCAGTTGTAATGGGTTATTTCTCAACCTTTCATAAAAAAATAAGAAAGAAAATCAACTACTTGCTAGTAGAGCTTGCTCAAGCAGAAGAAGAATAGCCAGTGATCTTGGTAACTTTCAAAATTGAATCCGGAAATAAAGTCAAAACTTAATCTTGTTTTGAGCCTCAATATAATTTAAAATAAGCATTTATGTCAAGCTTTATAAAGAAGAGTAGAGAGTAGATAGCACGCATCATTAAGCAATCACTCAGTAAGAAATTATTTCCTTTTATTATTTACTACTGGCATACAGTATAGCCTATTTTTTCAATACAATGTACAGGGTTTTAATTTTGGATAACCATATACTTTTAAGACGACTAAAACAAACCTAATAAAGTATCACATATTTATTGCGCTTAGAACATATTTATTAAAAAAATGATGTCATCTCAAAGCTTAATTGAGTTGACTAAACGTACATAAAAGATAAAAACATTAGATTAGACCAAGACTTAATATTACCTATAATAATAATAAGCATCATATGTCAATCAAACTATCTTCAGTAAATATGTAATTATACGACTCTGTATACTGCAAAATTAGGAAGTTTTAGTTTTTGTTGTCCGAAAAAAAAAAGGTGAAAAAAACAAAAAAAATATTTTTTTTATATAAGCCACGAAAAACAAACACGATTATATGACTTCAAACTAAAACATTAATTTCCCCCTTCATTTCTCATTAGAGCTTCGTGTTTTTGGTTGACTTTGAAAATTCATTTGTAGAGTTCCTGCTAAGCAGTAAAAGAAATCAAAGAACAGAATACTTATTATGTTTATGTAATCCTATGTATGTATTATACTTAATAATTCATTCACCACTATATGAATTATAAATACCTCGTTTTTAAAATAACATTTGTATTTGACCTAAACTTCTATAAATTTTATAAAATCTAACTCTTGATTCCACGCGGTTTAAAGGTATATTTAATGTGTAATAACTTATAGTTTTAGGTTTTATTTTTGTTTTTTGGCGGATTATAAAATCATCGACAATAGCAAGGGTTTTGCGTGGTAACATTTTTTGCGCCAAGTTATGTCTCCTTGGAAACCTTGACTTGATGAAACAGGAAAATAAATGAGATAAAAAATTTAATGTTCATCGCAGCACTGTTCAGTCAACGTGCTATCAGCTTCAATAATGGTTATCCCTTAAGGGAGTTATAGAAACACCATCTGTGATGAAAAAGTGCCTTGATGAAAAATCAATAGCTTTTAGACTGTAACTGTAAAAACAAAAGAACAAGAACCAATTTATCTCGCTCATATAAGCAGCTACACTAATTTATTGAGAGAACATTACGTTATTCTGGAAATGAAGAACAAAACGTTATTTCCACTCGATACCAAATTGCTGATAAATTACAGTTAACTATAGTATAAGTTTAAACACCTTTACGAAACAAATTTAAGAAAATCACTATGGTTTCCAAGGCATTACAAGTTTGTTATCAAAATAACTCCTTTGAATACATATTAGATAATATACACTTTCCGGTATTTAAAATTTCATATTTAGTCGCCAAAAAATGTTCCAAATATCAATTTCAAAATGTTAACACAAACTGTTGATATAGTAAACAACACAGATAAATGAATCGTGAATACCCTTATTAAGAATCTTATAACATAATTTTTCTTCCTTTTCTCTGCCTGAAACAACACGGAGATAAATCGTGGATACCCTTATTAAGAATCTTATAACATAATTTTTCTTCCTTTTCTCTGCCTGAAACAACACGGAGATAAATGAATCATGGATACCCTTATTAAGAATCTTATAACATAATTTTTCTTCTTTTTCTCTGCCTGAAAGCATCATTATTTTGTCACTAGTAACGAAGAAATGTTTTAGGTGATCAAAAATGTTGTGCATATTGTTTAAATCATTATACTTTTTAAAAGGCTGAAATGTACTTTTGACACTTTTAGCAGAATAATATTAATTTTCTGAACATCCCTGATTATTTCTTAACTTGTAGTTGAGAAACTTTAAACCAAAATTCCTACCACGTAAAATAAGTAAATAGATAATTACACAATACTTGAAGGTACCATAAGGCTCTGACAACGTCTCCTGTAAACTCACAATGCTCAGATGAAAGTTTTTCAAGAAATGTATAACCAAAAATATAATACAACAAGAAATTAAAACTTAATTAATTACAAAGTCAGAAATATAAAAGAAACATCCTGAAATCATCTTTTCTTTAGAAACAGCTTTGTCTTTTATAAAAGACGAAATAATTACGATACAAACTAAAGAGATGGAATGATAGAATGTATCCTAGTAGGAAAGTTATCTTTGCAAATAGGGCCCACACAGTGGTGAGGATTACATTGTCTATCAGACATAAACTCTGTTCATAAGTATCATATTTATTACCAAGATTTAGAAAAATTAAACGCTTTCTTATTTAATGAGGGTATTTTAAAAGGCAAGACCCCCAGTAGCACAACGGTATGTCTGCGCTAGCATCCGAGTTTCGATACCCGTGGTGGGCAGAGCACATATACCCCATTGTGTAGCATTATGCTTAATTACAAACAAACAATTAAAAGGCATAAATCATATTTAACATAAATTTCCACATTCGTTACTGAAATAACACAGTAAATTTCGAAGGCTTATCTAGAACATTTTACATTCAGAACTATAAAACAAAATAAACTATAAATAAAATGTTATGAAAATTAAGAAAGAAAAAATAGAAACGAATACAAAATTGTATAGAAAAAATATATATATTTCTATGGATTAAGTCTATCAAAATAGAAAACTAATTATACTGAAAATCTCTAATTTACAGCTTATTTTACCTCTAAGTGATTGTTATTCATGCTTATTTTAAATATTTTATTCTAACGTACTAACTTAAAATCAAGCTATACGCCTGATACAATTGAATTACATTTTCCTTTTCTAATTGTTTTCAAGAGCATATCATTAAGTACCTCAATCACTTTGTTTTTAAAAGATCATAAAATTTATGGTAATTCAATAATTGCAAAATTGAATTATTATAATGTATTCTGTAGTTTTAGGTATTAGTTTCCAAACAGTTTTCAGGTTTCAATCGGACGTTAGATATTTTGTATAGCTGATAAAAACATTAATGTTTTTAACGTAAAGAACTTGTAATTAATGTATATTTCTGTAGCATAAAATCAAGAATAACAATCGTGATTAATTATACTTGTCATAAGACATTAGTTTTAGGTCTATTATATTTTTTTAACATTGCATTATCTATCTAGTCCTTAGGGATTTACAAGAATTAGGAGAGTGTATAATAAATATAACAACCATAACTAATTATAGTCCTACTTCGCCAGCTTGGAAAAGACGTTCACACCATAACAATAATAATCAATTGCAAATGAAAGTAGTAATGGTAATGGGAGTCGATAATAATGGTAGTTCAAAATATTGTTAAACTAATGACAATAATGGAAATGCAACAAATTAAACAATAACCACAATTAAACCATATAATAGTCCATTTTAAGGTATATATATATATATAATTGACTTCCAGAATAACATGCAAAAATTAAGTTATCTAGGTTGGACTAGTTTACTCTTCTTATTGGCCCGGCATAGCCAGGTGGTTAGGGCGCTCGTCTCGCAATCTGAGGGTCGCGCGTTCGAATCCCCATCACACCAAACATGCTCGCCCTTTCAG
>NW_013665947.1:138809-150688 GCF_000517525.1 Limulus polyphemus | reverse complement strand
TGTACTCTCTAGATGTCTCTGTACAGACTTAATAGTACGTTAAGGTCTTCTTCAACGCTCTGGGAGACTTATTGTTTCCTTTCTGTGGTCCATCCACTGCTGCGAAGTAGAGCTTATCATTTCTGTAACTGAAGTTGTACTCTCTAGATGTCTCTGTACAGACTTAATAGTACGTTAAGGTCTTCTTCAACGTTCTGGGAGAGTTATTGTTTTCCTTTCTGTGGTCCATCCACTGCTGCGAAGTAGAGCTTATCATTTCTGTAACTGAAGTTGTACTCTCTAGAATCTCGGTACTCTCATGTACCTCTTTCTCAATTCGTAATAATTCTTTGGTCATATTCGCCACATTTATTGACTGTCACTTCCTTAGGCATTGGTGCTGGTGGTAAAACGCCATTCTATTGATCTGAAGTTGGTAATTCTAATGAAGTTTCTGCTACATTTGTAGCTTAATTAATGGCACTACCATTTCTCCTAGCTTCATGGTAAGGCTAAACATCATAACGTTTTTAATTTTCAAATATTGTCTGCACATCTCAAATCTACAAATTCAAGTTAAATGGTCAAGAGTAAACTTCTCTGACCTTTCAGCCACAAGTAAAGAAGAGTTAGCTAGCATTGGTCATTCATTATATCAAGGGTCAGAAACGAGGTTCTATCACAGAGTGAACTTTTTAACATTGCAGCAGTTGTGCACCTGAACGTCACCTACAAGTAATCATGATAGCATGAAAAATGATTTTTTTTCAACATTGTTAAATCCAAGTAAAATACAATACAAATGTAAACTCGGAAACCTGTCACCCTACACTAACTGACAAACTTGTGCAGAAGATAGAGGCTGTAGTTCTTCTTGCCTTTAAACTGGCTAGATTTATGAAAGATACTTCACTGCAAACCCCTTGGAGGCAGTAAACATACTCCCTTCCCCGCAATGTGGTCGTTTTACTCTCCTGAATATCTAAATACTATAATGATAAACCACAGCTCCTACGCTACGCTTTGGCTAGTCAGCGACATCACATAACGCTAATAGCAATCCCCTGGCCCTTTAGGTCTTGCCATTGATGCTACTTAAAATCAACTAGATATGAGTTCAGTCATAAGAGATAGGAAAAAAAACAAAGCACAACTTGTTTCACATTCTTGTATTACGTTATTATGTAAAAATCAAATACGTCACCCGTATTTTACAGCAGGGTGAAACCTCAACTTCCACTTTTCAGGTGTTATACATGAAAAACATAACCAAAAGAAATATAAGCATGTGACTCTAGTAATATCAAGCTTCCCTGCACTGTCTTCTGACAAAGCAATTCTTTTCTTTCACCAAAGACGGAAGAAGTAGTTCACCCAACGAGCAATTAAGAAATGTATGCTTGTTTGTTCCACACTGCACACAGTATCAAATGAACAGATGAGATGTGTATGCTTGGTTGTTTCACACTGCACACAGCATCAAATGAACAGATGAGAGATGTACGCTTGGTTGTTTCACACTGCACACAGCATCAAATGAACAGATGAGAGATGTATGCTTGGTTGTTTCACACTGCACACAGCATCAAATGAATAATTAAGAGATGTACGCTTGGTTGTTTCACACTGCACACAGCATCAAATGAACAGATGAGAGATGTATGCTTGGTTGTTTCACACTGCACACAGCATCAAATGAATAATTAAGAGATTTAGGTTTGGTTGTTTCACACTGCACATAATAGGCCATACTTTAATATTTTTCTTTGTTTTCATAATATTCTACGATTCTGTGTTCCATGAGAAGTTTGTAAGTTCATTTATTCATGTGTAGGTTTGTTGTTACATGACAACAAAACCTACTTAAACATCAGTACAGTTAGAAGAGGGCACATCTTGCAGTAGGTAAGCTTACTGCAACATCTGACCACTTACTGTGGTCTGAGGGTCCAGCTGGGTGTGTTTCCTTGATACCATCTAGGATCAAAAGCTCTGACGTTTCCAAACATATCAATAAACATAGAAACTTCGACTAAGTCAACTTTCCTGTTCACGAATTACTTTTCACCACTATAATCATGTCCCAATCATTGATGGTACCCTTGTCATCTAATATGAATTCTCATCTTATTTCTTTTTCTCTATCTCTCTGTCACCACTTTATTATTTGTACTTTGCCTCCACATGTTGGCTGATTTAATCAAATACATCTTACCAAGTATTTTAGCCAGAAACTTTTACTGTACAATACTACTCAGTAGCCCAGAAAGTAAGGATGGTATTCCCCTTTGATTTTATGACAATCCTAATTGCTCTAATCGAGAAGCTAACACAAAATCTACTATTTAGAGGGTAACATAAAATGTACTGTAGCTATTTCACTATAAAACTCTACCTGCCAGTTTAGAAAACAAGAATCTGGGAGTCTACTGTTCCCGACTCAGTTATGCCAGTAAAATCGCTTTCTGCACTTTGGGGCCGCGGGTGCGTTATAAGGTTAACGATTAAATCCAATTATTCAGTCAGTTAAGAGAAGCCCATGAGTTGGCGATGGGTGCTGTTGACTAGCTGCTTTCCCTCCAGTATATTAGTTCAATATTAGGGATGGCCAGGTAGCCGTTGAGTAGTTTTGTGCGAATAACGGAAAACAAATAAACAATCATCATCGCCAAGAAACCGAAATTCTACCTTAACTCATTAGTTTAATCAGTCTCAAAGTAGCAGGGAATAAAACCAATACAATTTGTAATAGTTTGTTTAGCGATATAATTAGTATTTACAGAAATGGTGCACTTTTTACATTATGTGACATTATGGAGGATTCTGTAACACATTTGACTGATCTAAAGTCTTATATTAGATACATTTAATTGAATAATACTAAATGATAATTAAAATACGTGTAAAGTCAAGTTTTGCTAGGTGGTTTATTATATCTCTTACCACAGTGAGTTATGACAGATTTGCAACTACTAGAACACCTTGTAGTTAAAACGAAGCAGCTAAGAACCGAAATTCTATTTTATTTGGTAGTACTTCGAATTGCAGTGAATTTGAGACAGCCATATCACACCTCCTCCCCCAAAAAAGTCTTTCATTTAGGTTTCTGGTAGTTTTGAAAGATCCACAACGTGTTGTGGCCTTTTGTTTGGGCGATTTCGGTCGTTGACCTTAATATATATGTTATATCTGACTACATAACAACTGGCTTACTTCAGAAGACGATATTTCTAAGCACATCAGCTGATGGATGAAAGTTTAACACAATCCGAAACATATTTTGAGCTTTTTGAATAAGATTTGCTTCTCTTTATTAAGTCACTCTCCAAAGCAGAAATATAAACAAAACATCTAAATAAATAAAGACAAAAGGATCAGAGAATATAAACAAAACATCTATATAAATAAAGTCAAAAAGATCAGAGAATATAAACAAATTATCTAAATAAGCAAAGACAAAAGGATCAGAGAATATAAACTTCTGAAGATGTTTCCATACATACTCATTAAGCAGTGAAGTGGCATGGTTTTTATTAATGCTGTTGAACATCAAGTCGTTGATAGTGAACGTGTTTGATAACATCGATAATATAAATGTTTTTTAGCAAAATAAGTACTAGTACGCGTAAGCATACGCATGCTAATGTATTACATACAAACAGTAAAGAAGTGATATATAATTATGGAAGTATCTTTGGGAATTTCATTTTTCATATTTATGTTTGTCTTTTTTATTCGATTTTTAACGTGTTGAAAAGCCATACATGTGAAAATTGGGTCCGTTAACATCGAATGAGACAAGCTGTGTCCTACGTAACTACTAATTAAGTCCCTTGATCACTGATGCTTTTCGCTTCCTTATACGGAACCAAAGGACTCAACTGAAACTATAAGACAAAAGGCCAGAATGCACAAGGATATAGGTGGCCTGTTAATTCAGAATTTTCATACAGCTGATATGGGCCATTAAATGTTTATATTAAATAGAGGAAAACAAACTCGTGGATAAAAGTCCAAGTACAAACCATTGTAACATATTTCCCAAAAGGTATACTTGTTTAATAGAATATTCAAAAAGTAAATTTATAAAAAACAAGAACTTTACCTGTTAATTGAAAAACAATGAACTTTCACCAAACTCTTCTTTTTTTTACTACAGAAATACAGAATTCACACAAGTCTAACTTTATTATTAAATCATTTGGTGATTAAACTATTAATCAGAGATTCATGCGATGACAGGCGCAAAACGTGTAATGAAAATCGTAAAGTAATTAAATCTTTTACTTAAGATGCGATTTCTTTTCTAAGCAATTCTTTTAATTCAATTTGCAATGTAATAGCATTTTAATTTAATTTCAACTAAAGAAATTAATGGCGTTATTTTAAAGGTTTGAAAGACAAACGTTCTTCCTAATAAAAAAATAACTATTCCAACCAATTCGTTTAATTCAATTTGCAAAGTAATAGCATTTTATTTAGATAAACTAATAACGTTATTTTAGGAGTTTAAAGGAGAAACAAATTTCTTTATACAAAAAATACATTATTAGCAGTTAGATGACTTTACTACGTATCTTATATATTCTTGAGCAATATTTGGAAAAACAATTTCAAATGTTTTTAATTGTTTATTTGGAATTGGAGTTACGTATGCATAAGCAAGTAATAAGTGATTCTTTTTTTTCTTTGTGGGGGAGTGAAGAAGGAAAAGCGAAGAGACAGAATGTTCTAAAGAATTACTTTGGATTTTATAATAGTTTGCCTTGTGCATATTGTCAATATACAAATCCAGAAGTTTCCTTTCTGCAAACGTAAGTTTTACAAACTACTTACAAAAAATATGTGATTCACTTTAGACACTCCTGCTGAAGAATGTGCATTTAACACCGAAATTACACCTTCCTTTCAACCTTTCCTAATGTAGGGAATGTGGAAATTTATCAATTTCTTTAAACTATTGTAACTTCCATTCATATTTACAGAGTTCTATAAGAATTATAACAGACTGCGGGAATATAGTTACAGTCTTGGCCAAAATGTTTGCATACTGTTCTGTATTGATGTTATTGTGTATATGCATGGAGTAGATATTGAGTAAATGCCCGAGTAGTAACATAAAAGGTAGCGTATGATCGGACAGACATGTACCAGTTATGTGACGGATTCATTATTATATATTTATTTTGATATCGATGTTTGCTTGAATTAAATTTATATTTACAAATGTACATAACTTATACAGTTGAATATGTATTGTGAAACTCCCGCCTATTCTCTAAAGTTGTAGAAGATTCTCGAGTGTAAGAATCGACAATATAGAGACTCTCCACACGCCTATAAATATAACCAACGCGACGCGCCAAAAAACAGTATCTATTATTAGTTTGCTATAGTTGGTGTGGTATATATTTCGGAAGCTACAATTGTGATTGTTATAACGCTTATCAATCGGAAAACTTCAGATATTTGACCAGGAGCATTCGAACAAAGTTCGAACATTACAAATCAATTAACTTCTGTGGATTCTCCTTGGACATTATTATTTTTACGAAAATATTATATACCTTCATGGTGTAAAACTCGGTGTATGTGGCTGATCAATAACGAAGGACAAAGGGAGCTAGCTCCCGGTTAAGCGAATCGTACCTACAACAACTCATAATTAACTCGCTCATCGTGAACCCTCGATAAGATATCAATGAAGTTCTAGACTAGAAAGAAAACTTTATATTGCTTGTAAAATTGTAAAACTTTTGTGTATAAATCATTGTGTGTGATAACTATTTGGAATAACTGTTATTGTAAATTGTATTGTTGTTTTTATATTAAAACATATTTGTTTTGAAAAAGAAAACTGTAAATTTTATAGGCAAATATCATAAATTGGAGATATGTCGGCATATATTTATATACTAAATCCAAAGTACAATTTAACTATTAAATTTGAAGTATCATTTAACTCAAGTTTAGGTTGTTTGAAATTCTAATATGTAACAGTTGTTATTCTGGTCTATATAAGTTTTTATGAGCATTTGTTCGTCAAAACACATATACACTCCTGTTTTGTATAAAAGTGTGTGTTTTGGTATATTTTTTTCGAAACAGATCAACGCTTTGTTCAGACAATATCTCTGTACTTGGTGGAGAGTCATGCTTCGTCACGTGCCTGAAGTTATAGGGCGTCAAATTGTTCGACTGTCCAGGAAAGGTATGAAGCAAACTGACAATGCCAGAACAGTAGGTTACCCCCAGTGTACTGTATCCAGAATCCTAAAACATCATCAGACTACAGGAAACGCCGAACAACTACTGCCCGAGATGACCGTGTTTTGATCAGGTTAACATGTTAACGTCGACTGGAATGGCATCAACACATTCATTCCAAGGTATCCAGAAGAACAGTGAATATGAAACTGGCCAAACAATGTTATTTTGCAAGAAGACTGCAAACCAATATTAACCAGAATTCACTGCCGTCACTGTGTTCCTTGGGCAAGACAGCATGCCAAAATACAGGTAGAACATTGGCGACATGTCATCTTTTCAGATGAGTCCTATTTCTGACTTTTTAAAGCTGATGGTAGAATTCGTGTTCGTCGTTTGCCTGGAGAACGGATGAGGGAAGACTGTCTTTCCCACATGGAACACACAGGAGGTGGTGCAGAACAAGTTTGGGCAGGTATTCGTCGTGGTGGAAAAACTGCTTTTCATATCCTCCAGGAAAACGTCAATGGCGTCTCTTACAGGCCTCACATGGAAACGATATTTCTACCATATGCTAGAGCAAGGTTTAGCAATAACTTTGTGTTCCAGGATTACAATGCTACTGCCCACAGTGCAGATATTGTACAGGATTATCTCGACCAGTCCAACGTTACAAAATTGCCATGTCCAGTAAAGTCTCTAGATTATAATCTCATAGAGAAATGTTGGGCAGAAATGAGCTGCAACATTTATAACCACGACCCTAAACCAACTACAATAGCTGGGCTTTAGCGTCTTCCAGTGCAATTTGGGATGAAATCACGGTGGACTACATCAATAACCTCACCGACAGCATGTCATGTCGCCTTGCGAGGGGGTTATTAGAGTACGAGAAGGATCAACCAAGTACTAACTGTTTAATATTAACTGATATAAGATTACAGATGTGTTTATGATAATTTTATGTTATATTTGGTCATTATATATGTTTTGGTAAGCTTTTGTTGTGATAGGTGAAATCTTTCTACATGTGTGTGATAAAATTGTTTGCTATTCTAATAAATCATGCATGATGTCCATAGAACCTGTTTCATTATTCAAATTACAAATATAAATGTTTAATATAACTCATATTTCTTAGTTTCACAGTGCTAAGTGTATATATATACATATATATATATATTCATCTTAATAGTAATGATCTTATTTGTTATAATATATGTAAACATTTTGGCCAAGACTCTATATGAAATAGTCTACAAAAACTGCCTTCCTAAGACCTTTTTTAAGATAGTATATTCTATTGTGAATTGAAGATAATATGTAGTTTGTTTGCAATAGTTAACAAAATTATTTAATATTTTATATTCTAGACTTTTAGCAGTTTGTTTCTAATTTTAGTTGTTTTTCTTAGTAACAGGAAGACAATTTCATGAAAAAAGAAAGATTTTCATTCAGTGTTATTAATTCATCTAAGATATTGTTTGTTTGTTTTTGAATTTCGCGCAAAGCTATACGATGGCTATCTGCGCTAGCCGTCTCTAATTTAGCAGTGTAAGACTAGAGGGAAGGCAGCTAGTCATCAACACCCACCGCCAACTCTTAGGCTACTTTTTTACCAACGAATAATGGGATTGACCGTCACATTTTAACGCCCCTACGGCTGAAAGGGCGAGCATGTTTGGTGTGACGGGGATCATCTAGGATATAATAAATATTCATGTTATTCACTTTTAAACCAGTTTTCGTCATGGAAGCAAAAATAAAAGTAGTTTGATAGTTTAGGAATAAATGTTGATTTATGGCAACACCATCCATCTGGTCACAAATATTTCCAACAAAATCAAATTGGGGCTGTTTAATAACAAACCAAATTTTAACATTTGTATGTACTTTCTTTACTTTTTTCTCGAATTAATATTTTCTAAATATATTACGGTAGAGAATTTTATTGAAAAGTCATACAGTAGTCGTATTTTATATCAATTTAGAATTTTTTTTTAAAACATATTTAAGATTTATAAAAATCGCTTAAATTTAGAAATTTAAAAGAATGTATATTTAAGGAATTATTTCATAGTTTCTAAAATCTAAAATGTGTAATTGTAACTTAAAAATCAGTAAAAATGTTCACTAACTTCAAATTAAATTGTTTATGCTAAACTAAAATACATAAATATTTCACACAGAAAACAGTTCAAAATAATAAAAATCCTTTCTTCCAGTTTTCATTCAAAATAACTTTAAAAAATCAAATAAGAAACCTTTAACTAAAATAATTATTTCATCATTAAAAATAAAATTTAAGATTTTAATTGATTAGTGTTTGTTTGTTTTTGAATTTCCGTCTCTAACTAAGTCATCACCACCCACCGCCAACTCTACACATTATAACGCCCCCACGGTGAGCATGTTTGATAGGACGGGGATTCGAACCTGCGACCACCTAGCCATGCCGGGTACTATTGATTAGTGTGTCTCCTTGTTTATATAACTTGATATGCAATTCATTACTTTAATTACAGTTTTTCTGACAACGACAAAAGGTTTTAACACTAGCTTAAACTTTCAATACAGTCTAAAAAATGTGTATTTCGTTTTTTGCCCAGTTTTGAATTTCTCTTTTAGAACTATAGTTCTCAGGCGGACATAATGCAAGTTTTATTATCTCAAATATGACTATGTGTTTAAACATTTCAAAATCTTTACCTACTTAAGCACTAGATGGCAGCAGTTCCAATACTAGTCTTGTTATATTTAGAGAAATCCAAATAAAGTTAGAATCATTTGTACAAAAAGAATTCAAAACCTTAAAATGTTTCATTTTCTTTCCATGTCCAACTAACCCTAGAGAAATCAGTTATAAAAGTAACCATTTAAAATAAGAAAGATTAATTTTGTAATAGTTTCTTCATCATATGCGTTATCTGGCTCACACTGTGGTATCTTATGCGGTCCTCCAAGAATATAAAATGCACATTTGTTGCCCAGTGAGATTGATTGTCTCAAAAATTAACATTTACAAGTAGTTAGAATCTCTTAAGTAGTTTGAAATAATTAGAATTTGCTATACTTCTTCTTATGCTGGCTTTGATAACGAAGTAACTCGGTTATTTTCCATTCGTTTATATAGTATTATATTTTTATTGGTTAAATATGTATGTGTTTATCAAACTTTTCTAATGTGTTACTAAACGTTCTTTATGGTTTAAACTGAAGGTGTGTTTTATGGGTTTCCAGACTTGTCTTTAACTAAGAAAAATTACATCTTGAACAAAACTGGTTAAAATATTTATTAATTTGTAGGCACTTTTGTTTTCTTTAAACAGAAAATTAGTTTCTTTATCATCTAAATTGTCGGCGTTCATGCACTAAACCTACTGTGGAAGTACAATATTTCTATGCATTTTATTTACAAACTGAAAAATGTGGGCAATTCTTTCCGTTTCTGTATCATAAGCATATCTTAAGTAGGTTTTATTTTTATTTTATTGAACTTAATTTTTTTAGTTAAAAACCAAAGTTAGTATTATGATCGATTTTGCTTATAGAAGATTTTAATATGTGTTTAAATAAATTTATTTCAATAGTTTTTCGTTTTGTTTTTCTGTTTCAAAGCTAGATTTCCTAACTCGGCCGCACTTATGATTATTTGAAGTTAAGCACAAAGCTATACAATGGACTATCTGTGCTCTGCCCATCACGGGTATCGAAACCCGGTTTCTAGCGTTATAAGTCTATAAACATACAGCTGTGGTTTCGTCTCTGCTCTTATCAAAGAATATCTGAAGCTTGATGTAGCAAACTCTTCGCGAATTCACAAATATTATCTGAAAACCTGCGGTGGTGTTCCTACAAACTTATATTATAAGATTTAGTTAGTGCTACAGTTGCTAGAATCTTATGTAGTGAAAAAACTGCATTTAACGTTTACATCTCAAGCTGAATATTCATCAGTCCGCAAGTTTACTTCTGTTGAAAATATAAATTATCCTTAAAACGATGATATCACATTCCTAGAATGCAAAGAGTTGACAGTGAATTCAATGGAAAATATGCTAAAAGTTTTCCATATATCCACTTATTTATTTTAGATCAGCTTATTTTGACATGCCTGGCTGGATACGAAAGGAGTTCTCTTTTTTCTCCACTATCTAACAGCTTTACATGAAAATTCTGGAAGAAGACTTCATAAGCATTACCCCCCTACCAAGAAAAAACTATATATATATATATAGCCATGAATGTAACCTCCAAATGTTCCAAGGTGACTTAGCAATACGCTTGGGTGTTTATAACACTATAATATAGTGTTCCTTCCCTGGAAGAAAAGGGCTCAGATATCCTTTTGCGTTGAAATGAACAAAGTAACCTCCAACTCAATAGAAACAATTAAACTGGTGGACTAATCATGGATGTTTTCATGAAAGGAAATAGTTTTCCAAATCAAGAAGTATACAACAAAAGTTCAGTTGGCTTTTCTCTCACATTAACCGATTGTGTCTAATTTTGCAGTGCTCAGTATGTTTGCTTATGTTGATCCAAATAAGGTCTGTATATAACGAGGTCAGGAAATAATCAATATCCACTAGAATGTTATTTGCTTCCCACAGATTCTCACTATCGCATGTCAAAGTTGATAGGTCACTGTCAGTGGCCTAAGGCCAACATCTAGCATTTTCTCGGGCAAAGGTGAAAGAGGAAGTCAGTTGTAAATGTTGGCTATAGACTTAATAATTTAATGTTTCATCCAAATGCAAGGTGACTTAAGATTTTTACGATTACCTTAAGTTCTGGTTTAGGCCTAGTAATTGGATGGTTGACATATATAATATTCTCATATTAGATGCCTTCACTTTATTCACTGCCTTATGTTATGTTAATAGTTATACTGGTTGGTGCCGGTAATCTGCAATATATTAATCTAGATGTTTCAGGCTATTGGATAAAATAATGATATCCTTGGCTGATGATATGTTCTTCTTTCCAAGAAAAGTCAATAACATAATAACATATCCAAAACTGCGAAATGGTTGTGATGTAAATGACTTGTTCGTGTTAAAAAGCAACGTTTTCCTGTCCATGAATTAAAGACGTCTGTTTCTCCATCACTGTCACCTGTGAGAGTACGTCATAGCAAATGGACTCAGACAGTACCTCTATCAGGATTGAAATGCACCTTATTTCCATGTCGTACCCTAACATTTCACAAGGCAGCCTCTCGGCAGACTTGGTTATTATATTGGCCTCCACGTGGGAAGAAGATGACTCGAGATATTCCAAGGAGTGTAAACACTATAATTAATTTACATAAACTGCCAAATTTTCACTGACAGACCTTTTCGAGCCTCGGCCTCAGTGCAGTAAATAGATGCCACAGTTCAGCTGCATTGATGACTTAGTCACTTCTCGGGATATCTGTTCAGTGTGTTGCGTATTGCACTTTCAAATAGCCTAAAACTGAGTTAAATTGTAATTTAGATTTAGTAGTTAATTAAATGCTGATATATATCCAAGTTGTGATATTTACCAACAAAATTGATACACGTAGTTGTTTTTTAATACAAATATATTTTAATATGCAAACAATAATGCAATTTACAATGACGTTTATTACAAACAGTTATTACAAACAATGATTTATAGACAAAAGTTTTACAAACTTACAAGCAATATAAAGTCTTCTTTTTAGT